>NW_024582735.1:252885-341481 GCF_018398535.1 Haplochromis burtoni
CCTCTACAATTTTTACAAATAAATTAAAAACTGCCTAAATAGGCTTTTAGGTGATTTTTAAAATTATGAATAGAAGCCAATTCTCTAATTGCATAAGGCAACTTATTCCACTGAAAAGATGCTCTAAATATAACAGTGTTTTTCAAAAAGTTACTTTTAACTCGAGGAGTTACTAAATTGTGGTTAGTTGAAAATCGTGTGGCATGATTATGTATTTCATCTGGATACTGCAACTGAGCATAAAAAAAGTGTGGTGTGTTTACCAGTATTGCTTTCTTTAAAAATACCAGTAAGCCATAGTATAATTTAGCTTGTACAGAAAGCCAAGAAAGTTTATCGTGCATTTTATCAATACTTGTATAATATGAACACCTTAAGAGTGATACCATATATGCCCTGCAGAAAAGGCTAACATTGTTATCATTTTACAACAGAACAAACAAACAGCTGAACATGAGAGGTTTTTGGACCAATTTTGTGTTCTCCATTCTTTAAGCACCGGTTTGAGCACCGTTTAAGCACCGGCACCGTTTCAAAAGTACCAGTTTGGTACTGGTATCGGATAAAACCTAAACGAAACCCATCCCTATTGACTGGCATAGATTCACACATGCCCCTCTGTGCTCCATATCTGTGTGTTTGTGTGAGTCTCTGTGTGCATATGTGTGTGCATATGCTGGCTGTTCCTTTTTCCTTTTCTAATGTTTCTGCCAATATTTCAGAGTTGAAAAACAAATCGTTTTTGCTTTTCCAATATTTCTGCTTAAGTTATTACTTTTCTCTTAAATGATACCATTTCTGCTACTACGTTACATTTCTACTACGTTATACTATTATACTACTGTATATTAAGTTATACTGTTACACCACTTCTTCAAAGTTGTTATATGTGTGCTAAATATTAACATTTCTGCTTGATTACAATACTTCTGCTATGTTGTACTATTTCTGCCAAGTGATTACATTTTTGCTAAGTTGTTATGCTTAAGCAAAATGATTACAAGTTCAACTACTTTTCAAATACTGACTTCAGCTTCTTCAGCTATTTTCAGCTGTTTTCAGCAGACAGCTTCAGCTTTACAGCATTCACACAGCATTTTCGCAGGAAATGCAAATTTTTCTAGTTGAGAATAATGTTTCTTTTTACCTGAACTCAGTACAGAAAATGTATTAGTAACAAACTGAGACACTGACTTGAACCTGAAACTGAAACAGTCTGCGAGTGAAGAATCCTGTGAGAACATTTTCACCTTCAATTAAAACGCCATTAAATCTGCTGTTAATGATTAATGAGGGGTTACTGAAGTGTTTCTGTCCTTACAGATGTGGAGACAGAAACATGCTGCTGTTTGTACATATTTAATAATCAGCTCTGCACAGGAGCTGAAGATAAGTCCAGCCTGTTATTCTTGCAGTATTATAATAAAAGCACAATAATGATTGGTAGTTAGTGAGTAAGCAGCCTGGGGATTTTCTCCATTGTTCATGTTAACCGTTTCACTGCCTCATCTTCAGCTGTGAGTCTGAACATCCTTCAGTTCAGTCAGAGCAGCAGAGTTAATGTCTGAACTACAGCACTGACTTTAATGAACATTCAAGCACAGAGTGATTGCTTCAGTCAGGGTATATTCACTCATGTGCACTGATTAGCTACCTATCACACCTTGCACAGATAGCTAACTGCTCATCTTAGTAAGGTGGCCAAGGAGTTACTAATCAGCTTACAAGCACACATTTCACTTACCGAGAAATGCGGTGCCTCAGGTCCTGTCAGTTATTTCAGTTACTGCAGAGTACCTCACATTGTTAGTTTGAAACATATAGTCCTGGTCTCTCAGCGTCGCTGCTGTTCTGGAGCAGATCTCTCTCTCTCTCTCTCTCGGGTTATGGACTGAAAGTATCAGTGACTAAAAATTGTGTTTTACCCTATTTTAGACCATTTAGCAATTTTATTTTATTTAATTCCTAAATCTCCATCTTCTGAGAGGGGAAAATTGCCCCTCGAGTTCTCTCGTCATATTAGCCCTGAAGCATTGCTTTAAATCATGTGTTGGATCACATTTTTACCCATGAATTGTGTGTGGAAACTTTGAGTGTGAACTTTAATAACGTACTTCTTGAATTATTGGACTCTGTTGCTCCTGTAAAGAAGTTAAGACTTGTCCAAAGTAGAAGCTTGTCTATCTGCATTCCCTGCTTCTTAATGCTGATAAGACAGATTTGACAGCCATTGGACCACAAAAATTATATTACTACTACAACAACAAGGACTGCCTTTTATCACCTACAGCTAAAATCAGACACGTTTTATCACTTGATGCTGCAGAGGTTCTTGTCCATGCATTTGTGTCTTTGCACTTTGCTTATTGTAACACTCTTCGTTCTGGGTTACCAAAGAAAAGTTTTAGAAGTTTACAGATGGTAGAAAATGCAGCTGCTTGCATTTAAACCAAAAGTGGGAAATGTGAGCACATTACTCCAGCACTGAAATCTCTTCACTGGTTGCCTTGTCAGGTTTGAGCCGATTTTAAGGTCCTGTTGCTCACCTACAAGGCTTTAAAATAGTTTTGCACTTTCATATCTCTCTGCCTTTTTGCACTCCTATATTCCATCCTGTGCGCTCTGGTCTCAGGATATTGGCCTTCTAAGGGTTCCTAAAGCGAGAAGAAAAACCATTTTCTTCTCGTGCCCCATCTTTGGGGCAGGCATGCTCTGTGGGGGGTTTTCAAAGCTAAGTTAAAGACCCACATGTTCACCCTATCCTATGTGTCTTAATTGTATGCCTAAAGTTTTTACTGGTTCTTATTGCTATTCCCTTTTGTTTTATCTGTTTTTAAAGTATAGTGTTTTTTTTTTGTGTTGTTTTATTTATCTTCAAATAGCTGTTCAGCACTATGTTTGAAAGCATATATATCATTAAGAATCTCTGCTTTGGGGTATTATTGGATCATTGCTACTTGTTTAAAAAATAAATAAATAAAAATCACAGTATCTTCAAGCATGTAAGGCATCTTTATTTAGGCTGGTACCATATATACAACAATTTGCTGATGGACGACAGATTAACTACATTCAAATGCCATTTGCTCAACTTAAGCTCACATGAAATCATGACAACTTATAGACTGAAGGTCTGAAAATGGAAAAGTTACTTGTGTTTTAAAATGTCAAAGGAAAACATTAAATTTCAATCACAACATCTTATGATGTCTCATGCCCAGTGTCGTGTTTCAGTTGAATGCATAACAATCATCCCCCAGGCACACCAAGTACAAATTCAACATTTTCCATCTACCGACCTATTTGTCCATCCATGGCATGCATTTCAATTACAGAGTTCCTGTGGTCCAAAACACACTTTGTCTTTTTCAAAGAACAGCGGGTCTCCACGTTAATGGACAAACATCTAAGTGTGACAGCTGAAGTGCTGTTTCAGTCCCATTCATGTTTTCACTTTAGCCTCATAAAGCAGAGCTGTACTTTCATCCTTCTCTCACTTTGGCAGCGAGTGAAGCGTTCTCCTGTCGAATCGCTTTGTAGTCTTCCAGAATCCTCTCCAGGTTAGCCACAGTTTTGTTTCCGTTTTCTGTCTCAATCTAACAGAGAATAACACAAAATGACCAAAAGACCAAAGATTTTTTTAAAAGACACATGTTGCCTGTGGTGACTAAAGACAAACATGGATAAAAATATAATTACTGTGTGCCTACTATGGACCTGCTACAGGTATAATGTAGCTTAGCAAATACAACAACAAACAAAAAGACCTCAGCAACCTGTGACTGTTGCTGGTCAACTAATAGCCCTCAAATTTCAAGTCTAATACTTTTTCCTTGTTGGTTTGTTTTCATAAATACAGTATTGAATAAAACTCTCAGCTAAGACTAAATATTTAAACTAAAGAGAAAAATCTGTAAACCTCTTTGACAGCATTGTCTGTGGGGATCGGTGGGTAGAGGTTTGAGGCAATAACCCACAGGAAGAACATCCTCGGGGAAAAGGGTGACCTGAGCAGGAGATTTCTAAGTTTATAAAGGAGAGGCAGCTACTTTGGGTCCAAATCAAGAGCAGGCTTTAACCTTGAGGAGGGCAGAGCGGATCCACAAGCACGGAAACAAGAAAGAGAAAGGAGCGGACGAGGTTCTTTCAGGACACTTTTTAATGCGTGTAAAAGTCTACTGGAGGAGAAAAATAACAGAAAGCTGCCACCCAGCAGGACCTTGAAGAGCACACCAAGACTCAATTATGTGACCCTGAGAACACCCCACTTCGCACGAGCATGTGCCTCGTCTCACTGAGCCAGTCTTCAGGTTTGATACTGCGCCTCCCAAATGGTCTGAAATTAATCTTGTGGTAAACAAGGCTGCCTTGGCACCAGGACCAAATGGCATGCCTCATAAGGTGTACAAGAACTGTCCCATGGTGCTGAAGCTCCTCTGGAAACTGATGAGAATAGCCTGGAAGTCGCAAGCCATCCCCTCAGAGTACAGCCAAGCAGTCGCCACCTTTACACTTCAAGAGGCCACAACCAGCTGGCATCAGCTTGGAAAAGGCATTGCAATGGGTTGCTCAACCTCACCTATCCTTTCTACCACAGCCTTCAACATCCTGCTCATCGGGTCACAGTTAACTACATCCTGCAGCTCTTTCCAGGCTGGACAACTTTGACTTTTGATTCTATTCCAATGTAACACAGCAATCAACACTGCAGCAGTCGAACTGTAAATCCTACCTGCTCCTCGAGATCTCGAATCTCTCTCAGGATTGTACCGGTGTCTTCAATGGTTTGGATTAGCTGATTACAGTTCTACGGAAGAATCAAAGATGATGAAAGCATTTGTTGTTGATAGTCATCAAGGGTATAGTAATATATGATACACAGACAAACAGTGACATACTTCATGCAAGGCTGCCAGGTACTTGTAGGATTTGCGGACGGTTTCGTCTTTTTTGGCATCCTACACAAATCATACATGACAAATATTTATTGACAAAATAAAGACAGGAGCAACTGATTTCTCTGGGAAAAAAGAAAACAATCAAGTCAGGGAATGACAAGATTAAAGAGCATCTATCCCATCGCTGGGAAGAACTCAAACCTCTTTTTACTAAACATTTGTTCAATGAAGAAAAAAAATTTGCTGAGAAATGGTAAAATGCTAAAAAGAAATCATCCTCATAATTATGCATAACATTTCTGAACAATGAGACAGAAGAGTTCCAATCCTGTGAAAATAAAAATTCTCTACTACCTTAAAGACCAGCTCATCAGTCACAGCAAATGTCCTGTCTAGTTTTCCAGTCAGATTATTGATCTCTTTCTGGAGCTCCTTAGTGTCTGATAAAATCTGAAAGGAAAGTGAACAGTGTTAAATCTGAATTTTTAAGGTGCAAGATTTTCAAATCACCAGGATTTGAACTTGTCTGAGGTTTTAGCAGATGCGCACATGGTGCGAATGTGAAAGTCCTACATGACTTCCCTTCTTGAGATCTTGCATTCACAAGATTTTCAGAAAACTTGACCTCTGACCTCGACTAAAATTCAAACGTATGAGATTTTTAGTAGATGCACATATGGTCTGTCTAAGGAGCTTGGAAAGAAAAGAGTCTGGACTTCTTTAAGTTTCTTGAAGATGTTTCACCTCTCATCCAAGAAGCTTCTTCAGTTCTAAGAGCAACTGGTGGAGAGCCTCAGATTTTTAAGCCCTATGGGAGTGTCCCTACTGATCCTCTGCCTAGTCACACGAGCCAGGGTGTATACCCACACCCGTTTTTAAACCTTGGCTCGTGTGTGATTGCTCTTTCTACCAACTGCTCTTAGAAATGAAGAAATTTCTCGGATAAGAGGTGAAACGTCTTCAAGAAACTTAAAGTCCAGACGCTTCTCTTTCCAAACTCCTTAGACTGCGATGACCTGATGACTGAAAACCTTCACTCTAGGATTTTGGTACACGTTTCAAAATTTCTGCGTCGCCTCGTTCTAGAGTTATCGCATTCACAAACTTGAGTGTTCACGCCACCTGCCCGCCTGTACACCAGACCTCATCAGCCTTTTATGGCTGAGGGGTAAAAACAGAGAGAAAACCCAAACAATCAAAAGACCTCATGAGGACACGGTGACTCCTACAAACCGGGTTCAGAGAGGAGCAAACATTTGCCATTACTTGTTGTGGGTGAGGGGAAAAGAAGAGAGCAAAGGACAAAAAGTACACTATGGAAGCAAGACAGAATTTAACTACAAAAAGTTGTATTTCCTGCGAAAATGCAGTGTGAATGTCTTGTAGTCGAAACTGCTGAAAACAGCAGAGGAAGCAGAACTTTCTGCTGAAAAGAGTTGTAAAAGCTGAACTGCTTGCTAGAGATGGCTGTATTTGAAAGGGTACAGTGAAGAGTGTCGAGAAAGCTGAGTGTATGCAAGCGGGCTAACATGTGTGGCAATCGCCACAGGTAGGATTCGAACCTTCGCCACGGCAGCTGCTCATACCACTGAGCCAAACCAGTTCTGATGCCAACCAAAGATATAATGAAAAAATCAATTTGCACTGATAAGAGCAGAAGAAACAAAAATTGTGCTGAAAAGAGGTGAAAAAACTGAAAATTTTGCTGAAAAGAGCCAAAAATTGTGCTGAAAAGAGGTGAACTTTTGAATTTTGTGCTGAAAACAGCAGAAGAAACAGAAAATTGTGTTGAAAATAGTGAAAAAGCTCAACTTTCTGCTGGAAAGAGTTGAAAAACTGAATATTCTGCTGAAGAGGGGTAAAGAAGCTGAAATTTGTGTTGAAAAGAGTTTTAAAAAAAGTTGAACTGTTTACTGAATTTTTTTTTTTGTCCTAAGCGGGATTTGAACCCGGGCCTCCCGCTCTGAGAACGGCTGCTCATCTTACTGAGCTAAAACAAGGCTCAGCTCGGCAAGCTAAGCTGGTGATCACACTGATAATGTGGTCCCATTCAGTAAAATGGGCCAAAAAAAATGGCATAAAAAGCTTAATATCTCAAAAAGTATAAAAGTTATGAGTACCAAAAGATATAGCTGGCATTAGCAGAAAGAGCAGAACAGTTGAAAATTTGAATGGTGAAAATCGGCTGAAAACTGAGGAAGTAGTTAACCAGCAAAGGTTGGAGCAACTAGAACTAGAAAAAGTTGCATTTCCTGCGAAAATGCAGTGTGAATGCCTTGTACTGGAATATAAGAGTACACTAAGCAGTGTCAATAAAGCAGAGTACATGCAAGCAGGGAAGATGTGCAGCAAATGTCACATGTAGGATTTGAACCTGCGCCACTAGATCTCACAGCGGCTGCTCTTCCTATTGAGCCAAACCAGCTCTAATCTCAAACAAAGATATGATGAGAGAAAAAATGTTCACTGTGCAGAAGAAGCTAAATGGTGCTGAAAAGAGGTGAAAATGCTGAAGGTTCAGCAAACAAAAAAAGATAAGGAACCTGAAAATTGCGCCGAAAAGAGGTGAAAAAGCTGAAAATTGTACTCAAAAGAGGTGAATCAGCAGAATTCTTTTGCTGAAAAGAGGTTAAGAAGCAGAACTTTGCGCTGAAAACAGGTGAATTAGCAGAATTTCTGCTGAAAAGAGGTAAAGAAGCTGAAGTTTGTGCTAAAAACAGCTGAAGAAACTGGAATTTGTGCTGAAAAGTAGTGAAAAACGGAAAATTCTGCTAAAAAGAGGTGAAAAAGCTGAAATTTGCATGGAAAAGAGTTAAAACTGTTGAAATGTTAACTGAAGAAAATGTTGCCATAAGCGGGATTCGAACCCGGCCCGCCTGCTCTGAGAGCGGCTGCTCATCTCACTGAGCTAAAACATGGCTCAGCTCGGCAAGTTAACCTGGTGATCACACTGATAATGTGGAAGATATAGCACGCTTCAGCGGAAAGAGCTGAACAGTTTAGAGTTTGAATGGTGAAAATCAGCTGAAAACTAAGGGAGTAGTTAACCAGCAAAGGTCTGAGCAACTAGAATAGTAAGGTAGAAGAATAAAGTATAAAGAGAAACAGGAACTCAATAGTGTGAATGCCTGTGAAGCATTCACACAATAATGTAGAAGAACAAAGTTTAAAGAGAAACAGGATCTCAATAGTGTCAATGCCTTGAGGCATTCACACTATTATAACTAGATGAGTGAAGAAGAAATGGTGAGTGAGCCTGCAGCAGCCCAGGCGTACTGCTTCAGGGTTACCTGATCCAGCCCTAACAAGTACTCTGCTAGGGTGATAAGATATGGGGTGATATCTGAGGACATTAAGTTAAGACCGGGCCTGTTTATTCAAGATCTTGTATTATGTGCAAAGGACTTTAAATCCTAGATATCCCAGGGAGCCAATAAACAGAAGCTGGGAGAAATACACTATATTGCCAAAATTATTCACGCACCATCCAAATAATCGAATTCATGCAGCTCAATCATTTCTATGGCCACAGGTGTATAAAAATCAAGAACCTAGGTATGCAGACTGCTGGTCTGGTCATAGGACATGTAAAAATCACTAATTAAGATTCCTTCAGTTCTTGGTTTTAAACATACCTTTGTAATTTCCTCCTTCTGTTTCTTGATGTTGCTGACAATCTCTAGAATTCTCTGAGTGTACGCTGAGCGAGACACATCTTGAGGAAGATTTTCTAACTCTGTTACCTACGTTAGAAGCAAACGGGGACAAAAGACCACCACATTTATTACATTCAGCAGCCAAAACACATATTTTGCAAACTAGTCCTTCCAACTACTTGCCATAACCATTATAAACCTTATATTACGAAACAAGCTTCAAAGAATGAATGACCTAATTTGATGTATTGGAGATGCACTACTTTAGAAAAGGGATCTGTGGAGCAAATTTCCTTGCCTTTTCTCATGACATTTTTTTCAGGCTTAGAAAATACAATTTTCACGTTATTTAAAGGTATATCAACCACTCAACGTTACAAATTAAAATTATTTTTAATGTTTTTAAATTTGTCTATGTCAACCCCAATAAAAATGTAATTAGTATCTTCAATACCAGCTGTTTGTATGCATCTTCCTTCTTCTTGGCCTCCTCTGTAGAAACACGGATCTTTTCATGCAAAGACTTGATTTCGGACAGCTTCTTGGATGATTCCACCTGCGGAAAATACACAAAAATGATCAAACTGTACATTTATTGTTAAAGAAAAGCAAAAGGCCTGTTACACGACATACATCTTTGCTGCTGCAGATGTCTTTGAGTCTGCGATATTCATCAACGAGTGGAGCACGGTGTTTCTCCCACTGAGATGCCAGGTTCACTACTCGCTTGGCACTGGCCTCTACCAGAGCCTGCAGAGAGGAAGGCACATATATATAGTGGATCTGTGAGACCTGCTTGGCTGGGTGACATCAAGCATCAGCTCCTACCTGAAGTTTCAGCAGGTTATTATCTGCATCTGGCAGAAGATCAATTGTTTTCTTCTTCACTTGGATTTTCTCTTCTTTTTCAGAGTTTCTCAGTTCTCTCTGTTTCAGCTCATCCAACACCTGCACCACACCACAAATAAATAAAAATGACATTATTATATGCATCTACAGGTTATTCTGTTACATCATTAGCCACGTCGCCGTGCATATTTGTGAATCTTGAATCAGGAAACAATCATTTGTGCTCATTTTGCTCTTTTCAGAGATTGTGACAATACATATCCTCCACAGGTTCTTACATTTCTGTCAGCACCTTTCAGTATACTGTCACTTCTCTCTGTGAGATGAACAGACTGACAGTGTCAGGAGTAAAGAAAAGGAAGCAGAACAAGAAGTGGTAACGAAGAATTTACCACTCCTACGCATGTTGCAACCCATAACTCTCACCATGTTATGGATTACAGACCTCAAACCGCCAAGACAGATCTGTTTAACTCCCCTGACCTATAGACTGGTGTAGACTTCCCATTGAGATGTTGCTGGGAACAAAGGAAATATGAAATATCCTATTTAGCCTTCTGCTACTGCAACCTGACTCCAGATAAGCAAAAGATTATAGAGAGAACGACAGATGGATTTTGTCATCCTTGTTGATCTTCGTCTTACTTTTTAAATCTAGAGCAAACCTGGGCATTGTACGGCCACATTCAGCCCTTTGGTTATGTCTGACTGAACCAGTTGAGATCAATGGGAAGTATAGCTCATGCAGTTTGTCCAGCTTTTCAGCCACCAAACAGTCTGATGCATGTTACATCTCATAATGACTCAAATTGTAATCCTTAAATACAGGAATCATCTCTCTACAAGCTTTACATCTGACGTCGTGTTAAAAAAACCCTCTACACTCTCTCTCTCTCTTTAATGTAAGATGACATCATTTGGCCCTTGCAACTCGCAGGACTCATCAACGTCTGTTCCAACAGTGAGGGTTTTGTTCTTGGAGGTAACTGAATGTTTGGATATGCTCGAGCTGAAACAAGACAAACTGGGAAGTGTCATATTTTTCAAATTCTTCATTCCATACTTAGTGTTGAGTTGAACAAAAGTCCACTGCCATAAAATTTTGGTGATTGTTAAGTTACGTACAGGCGACTTGCCATATGAAACAAATGCAAATGGAGAATGTGAAGTTGCTTTTACATGCACAGTGCCAGAGCAGCGCTCTCTGCCTGCCCATCTGTGTAGCATTACTTGCTGGGTGTTGCAACATCCATCAATTAATGAATTCACGTTACGTTTTGATTTTGCATTTTATATAAGAACATTAGCAGTGGAGGTAAATAACTGTTCTACGCTTTCATGTTCAGAAATATAAATCAGCAACAATCACAGAGTGCAAGCGTCACTTCCCGTCTTCTGTCTTGCTCGTTCGGTGTGGACAACCTCTATTTTAATTGCTGCAATCAAATACGTATGTTTTATAGAAAGGCTCAACGTTATGATTCTGTTATAATTATAATATAAAATGTAAATATGATTATATAATTACAGAATCCTTGAACAAATTTAAAAGGTCTAAGCATATAGTGTAGCAAGCCTGCAAATGAATGTACGTCCATGCTGCTCCCCCTGGTGGATACACAAGACATTACCGTCGACTTTCCTAGATGCTGCTTAGGGGCAGTTACCCCTCGTGATTACATCACCCACGTCACCAGCTTTTAAAGCCTACTGAAGACAACCTGAGAAAAACACTTCTTTTATTCCAAAATGCTGGGACAGCACTGAGGTACATGAAAAACAACTTAGAATAAAGTAAAAAACAAAAACAAAAATAAATTAAAACGCTTAAATGTCTAAGTGGGCATTACATAATTCAAAATAAAGGGTGACAAACGAGCTCTTTGGAGCAACTCTTTAAAAATCACTTACAAGTTTTGCCTTCTGTCCCTCGTTCCTCTAATTGAAACCTTTCACCAAATGTTTTCTATCATTAGTAGCAATACTTAAGTGAAAAAATTAAGTAAGATATGAAAGACACATTTGTAACAGGAACAATTCAATCAACTTAGTCAATAATGACTTCTCCATTTCAGATAAGTAGGAAAAACAGCTATACACTCCAGTTTCCTCTCAGGAGAAAGAGACTAGAGTAAATGACATCTTTGCAGTGTATTCAGTTCTTATTTATGAATGAAAACGGGAGAAAGAGAAAAAAGTAACTATTGACTGCCACCAGTCCATGAGGTTCATCTTAGGTGAGCTTACCTGAGCGTTGGTAACACTCATGTGCTTCATGTCTGCTGCTAGATGGTCAACCTCACTGCAAAGCTGCTGGAATTGCTGCTGAAGGTAAGCCAACTCCTCCTGCTGACCCAGCTGTACATCCCCCTCTGACTGATGATTAGTCGGGATGGTTTTTGCTACTGGAGGCAATTCCTGTAGAACACACACACACACACACAAACACACTTTAAGGGGGAAGTAGGTTACACCCTGGACAGGTTGCCCATGCTAACACAGAGACAAACAACTACTGACAGCTATGGGCAATTTAAAATCTCCAGTTAATTAACAACTACTAATTAACAAAAACATGTAGTTGGTGCATGTCTTTAGAAAAAACTAGGGTACCTGGAGGCACGGGGAGAACATGTAAACTCTACAGAGCAAAGGCCAAATCTATTTGTCGTAACAATGCGTACTTTCACAGAACAAACTTTGCATTAAAATTTCCTGTTTGAATCTGTAAACATACGGAGTCACAGACAGGATCCATCAGGAAGTTGCTCAACTCAGGAGCTATTAGAACTACAGTGAAAATCTTTCTTGTTATAAGAAACAAAAGCAATTCTAAAGAGTTTTCAGGCACTTAGTTTGCAGCATTACTGAAATAAAACTTCATTTCAATTTACTGAGCCCAAAGTAATGACGTGTAAAGTAGAGCTGGGCGATAGAACGATAACGATATGTATCGCGATATAACTTTTACTCGATAGAGAAATTAAACTATCGCGATTGACCTCGCCGCTCTTGTCCTCTTAAAAAAAAAAAAAAAGTCAGCCAATCCAAATTAAGTAGCGCAGAGCCGAACCAATCACAGCCGCAGCGTCACGTCGCGTGACTTGTTACGTACAGCACAAGTGCCAAGCCGCACGTGTGTTTGTTTGGGAAGCAGCCAGCGGGTAATGGAGGAAATGAGTGTGCCGACTAGAAAAATCAACCGAGCGTGACCGAAGAGAAAACAGATGATGGTTCCAATGCCGGAGAGATTGTCGAACGGAAGAGCCATAGAAGTTCCGTAGTGTGAAGGTATTTCGGCTATTTCAAGTCTGACAAAAAACAGAGTAGCGTGCACTGTAAATTGTGCCGAAAGCAAGTCTGGAAATACAATAAACTGGTGCATGCGTCACACTGTGCGCCACGTTATTGTTTCGGTGAAATGAATTTCTACAATACTGTTACTGTATTCTACTCTCTGCAGTGTTTAAATGCTTACATATACACACAGTTACTGTCCGTCCACACATACGACTCGGTTCTGCTTCTATGCCCCAGCTTTGTTTACTTTTTCCCACCGAGGCTTCTAGACTTCTGATTGGCCAACATTTCTGCACGGTTAGGAATCTAGCGCCACCTGCTGCTTTGGCATGTTCATAGCAGCGTTTTCCTTCATTTCTGCCTTTATGTGTGGACGGGATTATTTTTTAAAACGAAAACGGAAAATCTCCGTTTTCAAAAATACCCGTGTACGTGTGGACGTAGCCTCAGTCTCTGACTGGAAGCGCTAATTCGTCATTCGGCTTTTGTCAGACTAAAGTAACTGTTAAAACTGTTTGAAAAGCTAAGCTATACAACAAGGAGAGATTGAGAATTTCCTTTTAGTTCTCAGTTTATTTGATATTGACAAAAGTTAGTCAGTTTTGTCTGTTCTTCTGTAAAACAAACTAAGATTTATTTTTAGAATTAATATTTTGTTTCTAAGTGGAATTGACAATTTAGTCTGTTTCGTTTGTTCTATTTTGAAACTTAAACGCTTTAGCGGCTGCCTTTTGTGTAGTTTGCAATATTTGCCTTTATTTATCTGAAAAAGTCTCATGTTCCTTAAGTACATCTACCCTGTTGAACTTATTATGGGAAATAAATATTTAAATAAAAACAAGCTGCTGATTATTTCACATTTTACTTGTGAGCAACGGCACATTTAAATCTTACAAATATAGTTATTTGGCTTATATCGTGATAGATATCGTTATCGCCTGAAATGAAAAAACATATCGTGATATGAAAAAATCTCATATCGCCCAGCTCTAGTGTAAAGGTAAGTTTATTGTTATCTGTATCTAATTTAGTAGTGGAAAGCGAGGCTGTGTGGTAGAAGTAAACCACACAATCATTCAACTTTTAAGTTTCTTTTTTCAGTGAAATTTCTTACACAGGCTGAAGGATGTGATGTAGGCTTTGTGAGACCTGAGAGATACATTCAGGACCAAACTTACAGATTCAAAGACAGGATGTGTTAAATGCCCCACAATAAAAGAATTCAAACTGTCAAGCAGGTTGTTTTAGGTTTGCTGAGGTGGTCAAACTTCAATCAGAATGCATTCATTTGTTGGACAAAGTGTAAATTAGGCTGAAAAAAATGTTTTCACTGGTTAAGAGTTTTGTGAGGATCAAACTGTATGTATGCAGTTGTTTTAAACAATGCTGAGGTCTCTACCTGTGTGAAGTTGAACTTCTGTGTGTGGGTGAAGTGTGTGCCCTTGGTCAGGATGTGGCCGGGTTGAACGGAGCCTTTGAAGGCCTGCAGGAGCTCACACAGGTCAGAGGTGGAGCGAGAAACACCAAAGGCACTATGAGAAGAGGGCAGGGCAGCAGAACGCAGTTGGTCCTCGATCCGTTTATGCAACCGGGTGAATTTCCGTAAGCAATATTCCTGTTACACAACATCCAATAAACATGTTCATACAGAGGTGTACAAGGAGTTAACACTTTCAAATTTGGTGCATTTAGACAGAGCATACTCAACAGGGTATAGTTAACACTATATCGACTCGTGTGATTCAAAAGATTAGAAATCTGTGAAAAACCTTCATAGTTTCATTCAAAAAGACATTACTTACTGACTTACTACAAGCCAATAATGAAACAAAAAGGGCATGAATATTTTTAAATGTTAATACAATATATCAAAGTTAACTTTTTTGATTTAAATTACAAAATAATGAACTTTTGGACATTTCTTTGTACTGGCATTAGTAACATTAGGTTAATAGGAAGCAAATAACTCTAAGATTCAAATAGGACTGTGGGAATATTTGCCTGTGGAGTAAAGCGGGACAATAGTCCCTGATTGTTCCACTCGTTGTCCCACTCCTGAGCAGCACTTATTTCAGCTGTGTGCTGCTCCAGTATGGACGCCACCACAGAAGCTTGACTGGAAATCTGGGCGGTGACAGGGGAGAGAACGTCCCGCTGGTAGTCCTTCACTTCTGCAAACACAGCACACCTTACATTTCACTCACACTTTCTCTTTTGTAAAAACTTTTCAGAAGTGATTTCACTGCAAGTGTGATGGCAAACTGAACATTTTCATTATTCATAATTAGTAGGAAAAAAACACTGTGTGTGTGTGTGTGTGTGTGTGTGTGTACAGTAAGAGGACTACCTTTTGTGTGCCTCTTGCTTGAGCTTTTAGTGCAGTTTGTTAGGCTGAGGGGCTGGACGTGGAAGCTGTGCATGACTCCTTGTCTCTATACATGTGAAAATAGAAGTAAAACATTTTATAAACAAAACTGATCTTTACCTGGCTGTCTGTTAACTCAGGAAACATAGCTATGTTTAGCTCCACTTTATTATTATTTATAAGAATATTATAAATTATTTCATAGTTTATACGTTGTACTGATGCCATGAAGACACAAAAAATGTAATTCAAAAGCATCACTCACTGCCAGTCATAATTATACACATACATTCAAAAACAGAATTAAAACTATAGCATATAACAAAGAGCAGAATGGGGCATTAGTTAACCTGTGTTTCACAGTTTAGTGGTAGTCTGCATTTTGGAGGCAGCCAAGGTACAGCAAGATGGGCTTTGATCGCAGCAGCTATGGTTCTCTCCAGTACCACTGATTTCCCTAAAGGAAGACAAAAACCAAAGCTTTGGGTGACTTAAATGCATCGTCCTTGATGAAAAGTGCCCCGGTCATGTCCACATCATGATCACATCACTTTTTTTAAACAATCCACAGCAGAAAAATGTGTCGTCTTCTACAGCTGTGGTTCCCAAAGTGTGAGCCAGGGCCCTTGTTGGGCCACAAAGTTACTACAGGTGGGTCGCAGAAATTCACTTTAAAATTACTCACTAGTACGTACAGTTATGTATCTATACAAACTAACTGGCATAAAAAAGTGAAATAAAACTGGTAATAGGAGGTAGGTAGTTTATGATTTTACTCGTGTTGAATTTTGCCCCGATCCACCTGCCAATCTCCCCTCTCTTCTCACATGAACAAGACAAGTTTACAAGATTAAACACAGTTCTCCACTTAACCTGTCCCCATCCAGAGTGGGAGGGGCACCCTTTAGGGGCACCCTAAGAGTGTTATTTTAGGTTCTAATTCTCATTACTGCCACTTCCCACTCGACTACGGACCACTCCAGTACGAGCTGGAGGGGCCACCTGATGAAGCCAGCACTTCCACATTATCTGCAAAAAGCAGAGATTCTGAGTGGAAGTCTTCTCCCACTTGGCTACGCCTAAAAATTCTGTCCATAAAATTTATTATAAACAAATCCCTGGCAGAGTGCAACACCCACTGAGAACAACTCCAACTTATGGCTGACAATGCAGACCAAGCTCTGTACCAGGACCAATTGGTCTGTAACAACATGCCAAATACCCCTCAGAGGGTATCTCAGGGGGATTTGGTCCCAGGTTCACAAAACAGGTAGACTGGTTAGATAAACTCCAAAACACATCCTCGAATATCGTCAAGAGAATAAAGAGCTGGTCTAGCACTCCAGGACCAGAATGTTCCTTCTAGATCTGGAGTTCAACTGACTGGACAAACTTCCACTCTCACTCCAGGACTCAGCTGCCACCAGTTACCCACAGTTGGCACCTTGGCTCACTCAATAATTAGCCGTCAGACATTATACAGGTCACAGATCCACCTGCAAGCGTTGTTGCTGGTTATCTTTCCTGCTCCTGGTCCTGCTTTAATTTTGTGTGTGTTAAACCAAGTAGAGATATTATCTTTGACACTGAAGCCCGAGGCCTGTCCTGAGTAAAGGGGGCGTGTCCAAATAAAGCCCGTGTCAAGGCCCGAGTCATTCTTCAGAATATTATACGATCAAAGATAAACAAGGTCCTGATTCTCTGAAATGACATGACTGCCTTGTTAAGTGATACAAGCTGTTGAAAAGACGCTGACATTGTTTTTTTTGTGTGAACTGGACCTAAGGTTATTCTGAGGATTATTATGAGCTTGCAAGGAGATCGTAAGCACACTATAAATCCACCGAAAAAGATCAGCAGTCAGGGAGCATTTGGACATGATATCTCCAATAACAACTTAAATCAATCTCAGAGAGGATGGTTAGAGGTGTAATATAAAAAATGTAACAGTATACAGGAACAGATGTTTCAGCTTTGTCCAGCCACTAGCAGGATTTCTGGATGTCAGCCACTTCTACCTGCTGCTTGTCGTGCAGGGACCTGTCCTTCCATCATGGCTCCTCTTCTCTCTCTGGTGTCTGCTACCTGAGGTATTCACTAAGCACAAGGTCATTTGTGACCTTTCTGAACCTTTAATGAATACGTTATTGTCCCATCACATAGATCTGCAAACGCCTATTAAACCAGATATGTACGGTGGCCCCTAGAGACAAAGCACGTACAAACTCCAAAACACTTGCAAATTCCAAAAAACAACGGAAGTGCTCCAGGACGCTAGGGGCAATGTTGAGCTTTTGTTACCTAGTAACATGTCTGTGAAGGTTCTCAGTCATCCAGGTCATCGTAGTCAAAGTTACCTAGTAACAACCTACTACACAAGCCAGGAAGTACCAATGACCGGATTTGGGGTCTGCAGCCTTGAAGGCCGCATTTTAAGGTCACACATGTCCACTGTACCATCTGGGAACTCTTCTTGTTTCGTAATAACACAAACACTAAATCCTCCTTCTTTTGTGCTGTTTTGTAGCAGTGTATACACCTGAGACTGTCACCTGTCTGTCTGTCCTGCACTCTCTCTCTTTTCTTTCTCTCTGATTGTGGAATAAAAGTATGAACATGTGTTTATAAGTTACACTTGTGTTTGAATCCTGCAGCTTATCACACATTTGATTTCCATGTGTGACAACTGCAAGTGTCCAGAGTGAGGACAGACTGAGGGACCCACTGCTGCACATCATCTGTGAGGCTTTGCACCCCTGATGATCCACCAGGACAAACTCAGCAGTGTGTGAGGAAGAGGAGGAGGAAGAGCCAGCAGCAGCTGACAGATGGAGAGAATAGACAGACTGTTCCCTGTTTGTGAAGGACTGCTAGGAAAGTTTAACATAACTGTCTGTCTGAATCAGTCTTATTAGGTAATGTTCAAATAATTTTATCATTCCAGTGTTTTCAGTGTGGGAGAAAGTACTCAGGGCCTTCAAGTTACACACTATGAAAGGCAGCAACAAGTTTAATATTCAGAAACCTAAAGTATGTATCAGCAGCAGAATGGACCTAAAAATAAATGTTTGTTTCAGTTCTATGAAGCTTTGAGTATTTTGGATCAGTAGCACTGCTGTGTTTGTTGCATCATATTGCTGTAATTGTTTATATGCTTTATATATTCTGAGGTAAGTTGATCTATAGTGTTACATCATATTCTATAAGGATGTTATGTGTTTGTAGACTTTCTGCCCAGTTTGACCCATTTAGCAGAAGTCAGCCTGTTTAAGGCTCTGATATCTATTCTGTATGACTTAAAGCAGTTATGACATGGTCTGATTTTCTCACCCAATAAAGGAATATTTCATATATCAGTCTACTCTTCATTTTATCAGAAACAGTTATCACAGCTTGTACATTTTCTTTTTATAAATATATGTAAGCAATGAGCCAACATACTGAAGGAACAACATTTGTCTTTATATATGATACACCTATATATGCACTGTCAAAGATACTTGTCTTTGAGTGAAGATTTAAGGTGATAAGACATATAATAACTGCAACTTGAATCTGTACTGAAGCTCAGTATTTGACACAGAGTTCATGTTCACTGCTGTAATAGCTAATAATGATTAATATAATAACTATAATATTGGCCATATTATATTTACATTACCAAAGTGATATGACTTTAGTCTCATGAACAACATCAGCTAATTTTATTTACTAACTAATCTTAAATAACTGTTCAGTACAGAAATGAAGCCCAAAAATCATGTTTTACTGTCCTGTGGTCTCAGCCTCAGATACTTATCAAATCACACAAAGCTCTTGTAGAAACAAACAAACAAATGAACAAAATATGTTCTCCCTCATTTCTGTCAAACCAAGTTGTATGACACGTTTCCAGCGGTTAGTATCATGGTTGCTAGGCAACCTGGGAAGCGCGACGGAGACTAGACCGTCCCATACAGACAAACTTGCCGTTTATTTTGCAAATCGAGCTCAACACTGCCCCTAGTTGCAAGTGTTTTGGGGTTTGCAAGTGTTTTGGGGTTTGCAAGTGTTTTGGGGTTTGCAAGTGTTTTGGGGTTTGCAAGTGTTTTGGGGTTTGCAAGTGTTTTGGGGTTTGTACGTGCTTTGTCTCTAGGGGCCATCGTAGATATGTCCCTGTGTCTATATTAACCAATTGTTGTTCAAAGAGGAGAGCATGCTACACAGGGGTAAACATGGCCCCATCCTAGCTTTTGATACATGCTACTGTCATCAATTTCAAATTGATCCAATATTCAAAATAAGAAAATGTAGCATTTCACAAATGAATCATTGAATTCCAGGATGCCGCCTGCACAAATAAATATTCCACAGTCAACTGTTTGTGGTATTTTAATAAAGTGGAAGCGATTAGGAATGACAGCAATCCCACCACAATGTAATAATGCTAGTAATAATCACAAAGGCTCAGGCAACCCCCCTCGCCCCCAAGATTTCAGACAGAGGAGCTAAAACAAGAACCACTGGACAGAAAAACAACGTTTCAAAGATGACAACAGGTGATGCACTCCACTGCCATGACCTGCATGCATGCTCCATCATGCAATACTCCACTGCTGAAGAAAGAGCACGTTGAAGCACATTCAAAGTTTAGACATTTAAACAAGCCTGTGAAATACTGGGAGCATATTCCCTGTTGATGGGACCAAAATAGAACTCTTCGGATGTCATAATATACCATAAAGTCTGGAGGTCAAACGACACTGCATATGACCCCAAAATGCCATACTAACAGTGATATTTGGAGGTGGGAACATCATGAGGGCTGTTTTTCAGCTACAGGATTTCACATAACTAAAGGAATGATGAATGGAAAAATGTACCAAGACGTTCTTGATAAAAATCTGCTGCCATCTACCAGGATGATGGAAATGAAACGAGGTGAACGTTTCAGTAAGATAATGATCCCAAACACAGCCGAGGAAAACTCGGCTAATAGAATGGCCCAGACAATCATCTCATCTGAATCTACTGACAATTTTAAGAAAGAACTAAAGCTCAGAGTTCATAGAAGACTGGGCCAAAAATCACACCTGAGCAATGCTGCAACTAGCCTCTCCAATCAGGAGGCATCTTGAAGCTATCAGCACCAACAAATGCTACTTTATGATGTATTCAATAAGTTTCAGTAAATTCAGTCCCTGTGTTATTTCTCATTATTACAGAACTTAATTGTTGGACATCTAAGGTTTGATTTCCTTGCATGTGGTGATTGGATGGGTTGTTACCAACACCTGGTGAGAATTCCATGTCAAAGTCACCTTTAGAAATATACTTACTTAGAAACTTGGCGACAGGGCAGAGCAACCAACCCTAAATGGTCTTTCTGCATAACCGTTATTCAAAGACCTCTTCTCGCTTCAGGGCATATCTCAGCCTTCTTAGGCTAGCTAGCTTAGCATTCCACAGAGTGTTAACTATTTAGCTATTTCCTGTCACTGGGCGCTATCTACCTTTGCTCATGTCTCCTGAACCCAAAACTTCCCCATAGATCGGGCGTCATACCACTTACCCTCCAGTAAGGCGGTCCTATTTGCACCTGTATATACATATATATGTAAATGATTTTTTTTTTAAAAAACCAAGATATGTTTGATCTCAAGAACAACCATTTTTTGTTTGTTTGGCTTTTTTCACACATATTTGTTCTTCATTACGGGTGGGAATTGATAAGAATTTGGTGATTCTGAGTCCATTATCGATATCATTTATCAATAACTTCTCAATTAACAAATCAAAGATGTAAAACCAGAACAAAGACACTTCAAAGTAGGTGATTCTACTGTAGAAACACGACCAGGTAGAAACACAGGCTGCAATCTGTCTGCTCATCAAAAGCTGAAGTTGTGTTGCCACTATTTTTCTCCTCTGACACACAGACTGAAATCAGCTGACTGTAAGAACCAATAAGTGGGATTGATATGCAGGCATATTAACAATTACAAGGAATTGGACTACTGGGAATCTATTTTTGTAGAGAACCAGCTCTCAATTTCCATCCCTAGTCCTCACAGGATCGCCACTACAAACGTGGTTTATAGATATAACAGCAAGGAAAATACTGGTGGCAGCCAGCAGTACCCCTCAGCCTTCTAGAAGATGCACCTATGGTATCAATTTGAAACTCCTCCGTTACTTAGTTCTCGAGTTATCGCATCCACAAGATTTTCATAAAACGTGACCTCTGAACCCTGACCTTGAGGTGGAGGTCACTGAGCTTCATACTTGTCAAAGTTGTATGTTCTAGCTATTAGTAGACAAAACTACGGCATCAATTTGAAACTCCTACATCGCTTTAATCTCAAGTTATCACAAACTGGGTTGTTTATGTCAGCTACCTGTCTGCCTGCCCGGCAGGATGACAACATTCAACAACTTGGCTGAATTGGCAAATCACTTCTGTTGTGGCTTCCAGCGAAATGTAGAATTAATTTGAAAATGTTATTAATAAGATATAAGATAATAAGATATATTTATGGCCTTGCCCCTGTTCATATAGCCTGTAGTGCCAAGACCTTATTCTATCAGTTCTCTTTTTAGCCATTTGATCAGGGCCTCGTGCTTTTCAGGCAGTTAACACAACAACAGCCTTTATCTGTCCATCAGGTTGCCTGGGTCAGTGGGTTGTTGTAATGTCTGCTGAATGTCAGAGACATTTTCTACTCGAGTGTCTCAAAAAGATTTGCACTGACAGTAGAGCTGGGCGATATGAGATTTTTTCATATCACGATATGTTTTTTTCATTTCAGGCGATAACGATATCTATCACGATATAAGCCAAATAACTATATTTGTAAGATTTAAATGTGCCGTTGCTCACAAGTAAAATGTGAAATAATCAGCAGCTTGTTTTTATTTAAATATTTATTTCCCATAATAAGTTCAACAGGGTAGATGTACTTAAGGAACATGAGACTTTTTCAGATAAATAAAGGCAAATATTGCAAACTACACAAAAGGCAGCCGCTAAAGCGTTTAAGTTTCAAAATAGAACAAACGAAACAGACTAAATTGTCAATTCCACTTAGAAACAAAATATTAATTCTAAAAATAAATCTTAGTTTGTTTTACAGAAGAACAGACAAAACTGACTAACTTTTGTCAATATCAAATAAACTGAGAACTAAAAGGAAATTCTCAATCTCTCCTTGTTGTATAGCTTAGCTTTTCAAACAGTTTTAACAGTTACTTTAGTCTGACAAAAGCCGAATGACGAATTAGCGCTTCCAGTCAGAGACTGAGGCTACGTCCACACGTACACGGGTATTTTTGAAAACGGAGATTTTCCGTTTTCGTTTTAAAAAATAATCCCGTCCACACATAAAGGCAGAAATGAAGGAAAACGCTGCTATGAACATGCCAAAGCAGCAGGTGGCGCTAGATTCCTAACCGTGCAGAAATGTTGGCCAATCAGAAGTCTAGAAGCCTCGGTGGGAAAAAGTAAACAAAGCTGGGGCATAGAAGCAGAACCGAGTCGTATGTGTGGAGGGACAGTAACTGTGTGTATATGTAAGCATTTAAACACTGCAGAGAGTAGAATTAACAGTAACAGTATTGTAGAAATTCATTTCACCGAAACAATAACGTGGCGCACAGTGTGACGCATGCACCAGTTTATTGTATTTCCAGACTTGCTTTCGGCACAATTTACAGTGCACGCTACTCTGTTTTTTGTCAGACTTGAAATAGCCGAAATACCTTCACACTACGGAACTTCTATGGCTCTTCCGTTCGACAATCTCTCCGGCATTGGAACCATCATCTGTTTTCTCTTCGGTCACGCTCGGTTGATTTTTCTAGTCGGCACACTCATTTCCTCCATTACCCGCTGGCTCCACGCTGGCTGCTTCCCAAACAAACACACGTGCGGCTTGGCACTTGTGCTGTACGTAACAAGTCACGCGACGTGACGCTGCGGCTGTGATTGGTTCGGCTCTGCGCTACTTAATTTGGATTGGCTGACCTTTTTTTTTTTTTTTTTTAAGAGGACAAGAGCGGCGAGGTCTATCGCGATAGCTTAATTTCTCTATCGAGTAAAAGTTATATCGCGATACATATCGTTATCGTTCTATCGTCCAGCTCTACAGAAAAAAAATTCACAAAATAAGACCTTTGAATTTACCTGTAGCTGTATCTCATAATACTCTAATTACATCTAACAGAGGCTAAAGTAAAACAACAATTACTAGACAATATAGTCTATATCTCCAATATTATATGAAACTATGTGTATGCCAGAGATAAACTGTGTCAGTGCACCTGTCGGCTGGTCTGAAGTCTCAGCACTTTCTCTGGGCAGCTTCTCCACCAGAAACATGAGCAGGGAGCGGATCTCTGGTTCACTGCTGTACAGAAAAGTCTGGTATCCTAGCTCTCCTTTGTATCCAATGTCCTGAAAAATAAGAATTTACTTTGAGACAACAGAAAGCTAATTTTGTACTTTTCTAATAATACGCAATTTTGCTCTTATATCTTCGGTGAACATTATTTGCTTCATCACTCACTGAATTTCTCAGTTGTCATTAACAATTTAGAAATTTCACCTGATGAGAAAGATAAGCCAAAACTCCAATACAGGCTATAACTTGTTAAGCTGTGCAATAAATCATTTGAAGCCTATATTAAATTTAAAATAGTACAAAGACAATACTGGCAGCAGCCAGCAGTACCCCTCAGCCTCCGAGTAGATTCACCTGTGGTATACTTTTAAAATCTTATGTCACCTCATACTCAAGTTATCGCACTCACAAGATTTTCAGAAACTTTAACCTCTGACCTTGTCCTTGAGGTCGAGGTCACTCAAATTCAAATTCATCTGAGATTTTTAGTAGATACACTGATGTTATCAATTTCAACTCAGACGGCACCTGATTCTCAAGTTATTGCATTGACAAACTTGGATAACCACGTCGCTCATCTGCCCAACAGTGTCACGACAATACCCATAAACATCAGTGTTTTACAGCTGAGGTGAAAAACATCTTCTTTCATCTTTTATTTGGTAAATATTTACACCGCATGTCCTTCCTGATGGAACACTTCCAAGGATTCACGTCTTCATTCATAATGTGTTAACTACCACAGGAGACACTGAGGTACAAGCAACAAGGGAATTAAATTTGTGTAATGCTCAGCCAAAAATAAATAATGCACTCATGACTGGGTGTAAAAAGAGGATCCCAGGAAGGTAAAATCTTTCAAAAGTAAAGACAGAACAGGTTCATCACTCAGAAAGAAATAATTTCACAATTTAAGAAAAATATTTATTGACACAAATTTTAGTAATGAGAAGAATGAAAAATAGAAATATCTGTATACAACAGACAATGCTGACAAAACCAAACTCATTGGGTTTAAGTGAGAAAAGATCATGTAACTTGGAAACTGTAAAATTAATCATTTATTTTATTAAGGATCCATTCATGAAAGGAAGGTCAAATTCAACCATGCAAGAAAAACCCCGAAAAGATCCACACAGTAACTAATTCTAATTCTTCAAGGACAATCCTTTATGAAAGGGGGAGAGAAAGCTCCATCCCACTGCAAAGGATCATCTGACCATTCATAAAAGCATCAACAAAATGAGCATTTTCATTGTTATTCCTTTTTCATTTCCTGCCATAACTGCCTGATATATTTATATATATATATATAAAAAAAAAAATAAAAAAAAACAACAACAACAACAACAACAGCCTGTTAAACTCACAGCTGAACATCATACAGCTGGATTGTGGAGTTGTTGCTCCATAAAGAGCACAGACCGCCGTATAAGCTCTATAATAATGATCAATATTAACTGATGTAAGTGTGCTCAAGCATTATCAGTGTTCATCAGTACTGTCCATTGAAGTACTGCAGTCCTTAGGATTCATTCTATATCCTATGAGGCAAAGTGGGCCAAAATTTGCAGGGTGATCTACAAACAATGTGCTGTAGTTTACATACAAAGATGCAGCCAGTTCACTTCAGTAAAAACCAACATTCTCCCAGGAGCAGCGTGAAAAATCTAGAGGGAGCCGCTGCAGGCCTGCTAACCAAAATAATTCAGTGTAAGCTCAGACTTCACACAAATGTTTTTCTCTGAAAACAGTGCGCCAGCTCAGATAAAGGAAAATCAATATGCTTCTGATAGAAATCATTCCGCACTGAGCACAGGGTTCAGAGGATTAGGATTCAGGTGTGGTGAAAGATTTATCTAAAGGAGGAGATTTTCCCTACAAACCTGACATCTATGTGGAACAGCTGGATTGTACAATATAAAGAAGAACCCAAAACTGTATTTACCGTCAGATCACTTTTTGTGCCACATTTTGTTGTTACAGATTCAGCAGAGAGAAGCCGCTCAGTGTGTGCACAGTGCCAAGAAAAAGCTCATTTCAGTTCATTTCTGCGGTGTTTCATGAAAACTGTGGCATTAAATTGCAGTAAGTGGGGCTCACCTCTAAACTCTCAGCATGAGAAATGAGCGAAGAGTTTTAGGACAGAGCCAACGTTATGACACTGCGCTCACAGCTTAGAGCTGATCACGTTCTCATTCTGATAACATCTCCCATCCTAAAAATAAACTAGCTCTGTAATTGGAGCCAGACTGGACACACTGGGGGAAGTGGTGGAAAGATGCACACTAACGATGTTAGAAGTCGTCTTGAATAACTTTGATCAATCCCTTACTCAAAGCATCTCTACAGAACAAAAAAAAACAAAAAAACATCACTACTAGAAGATGACTCTTTCTCTCTTGTAAAACAAAGAGACACAGGAAATCATTGGGACCCAGAGCTATCACACTTTTTAATTCTCATACAAACAGCAGATAAGCTATGGCATTAAAACCACCAGGGTCTATCACTGCGTTTTACTTACATTGAACTGTTTTGGAAAAAACTAGGTTGTCAGCTTCTTTCACATTCTTCTTTCCATGGTGAAAAGAGAAACAACGTGTAGGTGGGGTTCCTAATTGTACTTTCTCTACCAGTTAATGATTCCTGTTGCGAAGAACTAGTTGTGCACAAACTCTTTAAGTAGACAACTGCTTACAGTGTTTGTGTCTGAACACTGCCAATTGTCTGACTGGATTCAGCCAGTGATAACAGGGGACAACAGTTCCATTCAGATATCTTACCTGACAGGCCTGTGCCAGGCTCATGCCCACTCTGAAGCGGGCAGACATACCCGGAGGGAGGGAGGTGGCCAGCGTGCTGCTCAGACCAGGATCGATCACCCGAATACATCTGACCACCGCCTCTACTATCAGCTCACTACTGAACTGTTTCACGCTATTAATTTCTTCAGGCACTTCCCTGCGGGACACGAAGACAAAAAAAAATTAACTCTTAGCTGCTACAAAGCTGATCGTATCCACACAAGCTTCAAATAACCCACATACAGCATGATCATATGACTGGGGATGGTTCAACACAGGACTGAGCGGAAAACTTCCCATTAGCCTGTAAACATGTCAGCTCGGTAACTTATGCTTACTTTTAAGATCACAGTGCACTGCTTGGCATTTATGAAACCCTGTTGTTGATACTTACGTCCCAACCTGTTTTAGGGCGTGAATCAGAATTTTATCAACTTCCTCCATGGCCGGAGCTTCTCTGAAAGAAGCTAAACTAGCTAACCAACTGGATAACAGCAAAGCATCCGGTGACAGTGAGGCGAAATATGAGCATCGACTTCGCTGGTACTGGTTAAAGCTAAAGTATTAGCATCATTTCCATGCATAAAACAGAGTTAAGGTACATTCCATCTTCTGCTAGCTTGAAAATAGAAACCAGTTACTTAGCACGACTGCCACTCCTTATATCGGCAAAACGCATTGTAATTATCCGCTGCGTTGGAGACCATTCGCTACAAAACAGCTTCTTTTGTAATTAGTTTTCTTCATTCCCTGCAAACTGAACCTGACCGGGGATTTCTCTATCAAACTAAATAAATCTGACACTTCTGTGTCTCCTACAGTGTGGAAACGAAGTAGCAAGCCAATCGAATAATGTGTGAACGCGGTGTTTCTGGGAGGTGGAGTTTTATTCTAGACTTACTGTCAGCGAGAATGAATGAGAAATGAAAACTCGCGAAAATACAGTTCCCAGAATGCACCATAAAGACAGTCTCATGACTATGATAACGTTTTTTTTCTTCAACTTTATTTAAAATATATATATCATACATAGCCGTGTTCCAATTCAGGGGCTGCAGCCTTCGAAGGGCGCATTCAAAAGCCTCGATGTGTAGCCCAGAAATGCTGCCTCCTTTTTCCTTCGTGCCCCAAACCATCCCAAGATTCACAGCGCGGCGGTGGTGGAATATTTTCTAAATAATGGCGCACGGCTCAAGAGTAAATTTCTAAAATTGATTACTGGGTTTTATCTAGTGAATGGCAAAGCGAGGCTTTGCGACACTCTGAAACAAAGCAGTTGTGTCGAAACTTTATTGAGGCTTCGAAACCCAACCCCATCCCCGCAGACATGCCCTGCACAATTTCAAGCAAAGCTACTTATTATATAAGACTGTCAGTAATTGTGATCAGCAGACGTTTTCATACAAACAAGGGGAAAAAAAATAATGAGACTGTTAAAGACAGATCTGTGACTATAGTGATCGATGTGCTTCAGCAAATTTCTCCATCTGTTAATATTCCTGCTGCTCACAATAAATCAATTTATATAGTAAAACAAACAGAGAAAAGTCTGCGGTGTTCACTGTAACGACCACACTGATTTACAGCTGTTTTTGGGCTCAGACGGCTTCGTTTGTGCTCACAGCCCTGAAACTTTGAATGTTTTTGTTTGACTTTTAGGTTTTCTGGAAGTTCATGTCATCAGGTTGGTTTTACACACTGTCAAGCAAAGTGAGAAGCTGGCATAGCGTTAGCTTTGATTTTAATTAACTTAAAAATATACATTTAAATGAAAAGACTACATGTGTTTTCCTTCTTTATAAAAAAAAGTTAACATTTTCATGGGATAATTCTGACCAATCGTAACAGTCCATTTCACGCACATCTTCATCCTCTGCTGAGCAGCCTCTGAACTGCAGAAACTTTCCTGAACTTTCTGGCGTGATGTTTTACTGGGAGTCTGGAGTTTTGGTCATAGTGAACCTGCATAAGAAAAAGAAAAAAAACACACATCTGTCATGAAAATTGTTAAGAAATAGATCGCCTGTAATTAATGAATGAGTTTTATTGCCGTCTCTTTTTATAGTATAAACATATGGCGGCGCATATGTAAGTAACGGATTGTAGTGAGGATGAAGTCACTTAATGCTGCAAATGACATTTTCTGTTGAAAGCTGACAAAACTTAATGTTCTCCTTAAAGCAGGCGTATTGTTGTTATTGAGATCTTTTAATGATTTTACAGCCCAGTGTGCCGCTCTCTCTCTCTCTCTGCTGATAGGAGTGAATGGAGCTCACCCACCAGCCTCTGTCTCTCGCTTTCTCTCCAGTAATCATTAAAATAAGCTATTTATATATTATTTATAGATCTATATAATGTTTATTTCATTATCCTTTAGATTCCAGTGTTTAAGAGATTGGATAGTCTAGTCTTCACAATCCACAGCAAAAATAATAATGACAGAGACGGTATTATTTTCTTTTACACGCGCATATAATTGAAACGGTAGTATCAAAAACCATCCATCCATCCATTCGCTTCCGCTTATCCTTTTCGGGGTCGCGGGGGGCGCTGGAGCCTATCCCAGCTGTCATAGGGCGAGAGGCAGGGTACACCCTGGACAGGTCGCCAGTCTGTCGCAGGGTCAAAAACATGAAGTCAATAATTACAAGCCTCAGCCCAAAAGACTGGGTATGGTACGCCACCAGTCGAAACTGGGGTACCAAAACCTGGGTTTGTCGTGGTCACGTGATCTGGGTGTTGTGGACCACGTTTTGGAGCAGTGTTTCGACACATCTGCACTTCGGGATGTCGAAATGTCTTCTTGGAGCTTCCCATCTCTAGTTTTATCCTAATTTACTAAACTAGCGACACAAATATTCCAGTATCGAAGAAACATGAAAAAATTACTTTTGGTCACATGTGGGCAACGTTACCTGACATGTCAGGTAAAAAAAATCTGATCTTACTTAGTAACCCTCACACGACAAGCAGTAAATGTCACTTAGAATCCCAACTTTATTAGAGAATAGATTGTGTTCTCTAATCAAGAACAAAATACTGCCTGCTGTTATTTCAGCGGTTGAATGTTAGGTTTTGTTTGACAACACAAACTAATAAATATATTTATGTTCAGTTCAGTTCTTTTTTATTTCAAACATATACATTCACCAACGTTTCATAAAATCATTCCATACAGTTGTTTGAAAAGGAGTAGGCAGAAGTATATACTTATTTAGCCCTACCCCCTCAGGTTTACATCCTCATCATCTAAATTTGAACAACAAAAACGTATACAATGCCTTCAACTTAGAACATAACATCTCAAAAAAATATTTTCACATGTTCAACTAAAACTATATTTAGATTTGCTAATTTGCAGAAGAAAATAAACATGAGTTTGACTGCTGTCTTGGGTTAATTGCATTTTCTTCATTCTTATATATATACACACACACACACACACACACACACACACATATATACAAAGAGACATAATATAAATAAATAATTTTTTTACTATCTTCTATACTATTATATATATATATTATCTAATATATATATACACATATATATATATAGTCTCCAGCTTTTGACAATACTCTTTGCTAAAACCTGTAAATATACATACACGTATCTTGACAGAAGCAGATTTGGTGATATGAATTAGTATCACCAAATATCACAGGAGAATCCGTACAGGAATAAGGTTAACCACTGACACAGACCGTCCATGTTACATTTTAATAAGCTATCCAGTCATGAGGTTGCACAAAAACTCCTTGATAATATTATATTGAACTACAGACACAAGCGCGTCTGTGTACTACCAAGGGGTTTTCACAAAGCGAGTGGCTAATTTGAGTACCCCGAACACCGGAACTGAACTGATCATTGAACTGGAAGTTCTTTCATTTTAGCTGAAGACTGAAAATTGTTTCCTTATTTTCCCACGGTGTCAGGCTGAAGACCAAAACCATTAAACGAACTCGTATCTGAAACTCACCCTGAAAGCAGCAGTGCCGCATGTTAATAGGGTGGGAACCTATGTCTTTAACAAATATCGTGCAGTTGACCAAAACATTAAACGTAGCTAAACTTGGTTTCTACCTTCAAAGAAGCGTTGCTATTACATCCCGAGAAGCTAACTTACCGTTAGCTGCCTACTGAAGTTTGATAGCTTCGGACTCATCAGGACACATTAAAGGTAACATAAATGTATCTTTGATAATTATGTATATCTTTTGTTTCGTTGTAATTTTTTTTACTGATCTTATTACTGTAGGTAGGTGACGTTACAGCTTACATGAAATCATGACTAAATCGATGAGGAGTCACAACAAATAACGTAATTCATAAAGATCGGTGTAGCATTGTATTGCGTAATCTTTACATATTAGTGGTTATTAAGCTAGAGAACAATAACAGGGATGTGGCAATCATACGAAAAACAAACAAACTGCAGTTTCTTTAAATCTATTTAAATGTAGTTAGCTTTCTAGCTAACTTCCGTTTGGTACGTGGCTAGCTGTTAACCTGTTTTGTGGTTTGCTGCTCAGATGGAAGTGGTTCTTGTTTATTTTATTTTAGAAACTATTCAAGTGAGTTGGGCTCGTGAATTTATATAAATGTTAACAAGACTTTGAATTACAGTCGCCACAACATAAGCAGACATTTTCGTATTTGACTAGTGATTTATAATGCTTGTTGTTTTCGCAGGCATTGGGACGGTGATGTAACGGGCATTTATATTGATATTTTACTTGCATTCAGTCTGAATGTTCCCAGAATGCAGTATGGAATGTAATTGTCATTAAAGTATTTTTATTTTAGGTATTTTTAGGGTATGATATACTCTGTCAGAAACCCTTTTCCTTGCTTTGGTTTAGAAATTCTCATCTCACATTATCTCACCTAGTGGATTACTTGATTGTATAAGTGAGGAAAAGTGAACATCAGATGTAAATGAAGGCGTCTGTGACATTAAAAATGTATGAAACCTCTAATAAAGAAAGGGAAGAACAAACAACCCAACATCTGGCATCTAAATAATTCAACTTTTTGTAAAAGTATAAAAGTTAAACTTTCTTATCTTGTCCGCACCCACAAAGAGTTGATGTTTACAGAATATGCAATCACAAGGGTTAGCAAAGCACATATTTTGTAAATGAAGAATGAACTGTAGTGTAAAATATTAGGAGAGGAAATAAATGTAGATTATATATTATACAGTTTAAGCGCAAGATATCTGCTGCAGCCCAGGTAGCGGTATGAGACGGCTGCTGGTCAGTAGCGTGACTCGGTCTCGTTCGTGAAAATTAAAACCGCCATTTTTTGAAAGCCAGAAACAAGGGAATGGTTATAAAAAAGCAACGGCGTGGTCCACGAAGCACCAGGCTTCTTTTTTTTCCTTTTTTTTACACACAAAAAAGCAAGATAGTGGCAGATTAAATGCTTGAGTAGCTGATAAATTTTAATTTCCACCCGTGACTGTAATTATGAAATGCCTTCTCAAAAGTAAGATGTGAGTGATCCTATTTGTTTGTTTGTATCATGTTAACGTTTGGTTATTCATGTTTAAGCTTTATCAGAAGTGCTTGAAAATTTATGTCTTTGTTCCTTTCCTTATTTGTAGTTCATCAATTGATTGGAAGGAGGAGTTGCAGGGATTCTCGCATCCCTCGTCACCATTGGCCCCTGAGATGACATCACAACAACCTCAACTCCCTAATGCTCTTATACCTCCCCAGCTTGCTCAGAACTCCAATGCTCAGCAGATCCGACCTCACATTCACCCGAATCAGCTGGAGTCGAGTCAGAGCAGTGCAAATGCTGGGCTTCTTGAACATAGGCCTCTGACAGGCAGGCCAGGCTGCCCTGGTGCTTTAGCCACTACTGGGGAGTTGGTCAACAGGAATGTTTCTGTTTCCTCCACCAACTCTAGCTTGACCAGAAGAGATGGGGGCTTTGAACCATGGCCCGAGGAAGCAGTGGATAACTCCCATGGGCTGTACTCACTCCACCGTATGTTTGACATAGTTGGAGCCCAGCTAACACATCGGGATGTAAGGGTACTGTCATTCCTGTTTGTTGATGTGATTGACGAGTATGAGCGAGGTGGCATCAGGAGTGGAAGAGATTTTCTGCTGGCGTTAGAGCGCCAGGGTCGCTGTGATGAGACAAACTTCAGACATGTGCTGCAGCTTCTAAGGATTATCACCCGCCATGACCTTTTGCCTTATGTCACACTCAGGAAACGGCAGGCCGGTGAGTTAATCTAACCAACTCCATGTTGTCCTATAAATGACTACAAAAATAAGTTGCACATTCATGCAGGAATTTACATTAGAGTGGTGTGAAGCAGGAAAAACTGGAAAAATGGATTTTAGTTAGGTTGACGAGGGCCAAATTGTCATAGGTAGACAACTGGATGGGGCATCTCAGTGCCCCAGTCTGCAGTAGGTAGTATCTATCAAAAGTGATCCAAGGAAGAAACAGTTGTAAACTATTGACCGGGTCATGGGCAGCCAAGGCTCACTGATGCATGTGGAAAATGAAGGCTTGCCCATGTGGTCAGATCCAACAGACAAGGTACTGTAGCTAAACAAAAAAAAAAAAAGTGGACGCTGGTTTTGATAGAAACGTGTCAGAATACACAGTACATCACAGCTTGTTGCATATGGGGCCCATGCTGGTCTCGTCCACTGCTAAAAGTACCAACAGTGGCCAAGTAAGCGTCAACATTGGACCATGGAGGAATGGAAAGCTGTGCCTAGTCTGATGAATTGCAATTTTGTTTACATCACATGTGCATCTCCATCACTAAACTGGGGACCACCTGGCACCAGGATGCACTATGGTAAGAAGGCAAGCTGGCAGAGGCAGTGTGATGTTTGGGTAATGTTCTGCTGGGAAACTTTAGGTCTTCTGGATGTTACTTTGACATATAACTTAAGCATTGTTGCAGACCAGTTCACTTCAGTAAGTTATATAGCACCAAGTCACAACAATAGTTGCCTCACAGTGTTTGTATTGTAAGGTAAAAACCATACAATTAAACAGAGAAACCACAACAATTAGATGACCTCCCATGAGCAAGCACTTTGTGATGGTGATAAGGAAAAACTCCCCCTAAACAGGAAGTAACCGCTAGCAGAACCAGGCTCCGGTAGGGGCAGCCATCTGCAACTCACCCCGTGTTAGCTTAACAGTGCACTTAATCCAAGACTGACACTGCAGTCGATGTTTGGAGACAGGATGTTTGCCTGACGACCACACAGGAGCAGTAATGACAGCCAGAGGCCTCAGGGAAGCGCTTCTGTGACTGTGTGCGTCATCTAGTGGATTTTACTGTGGGATAATGCTACTTAAGGCCCAGTCTTACTTCATTTTGATTGTTTAATATAAGTGTAAAAAATAAATGGTATTTTTGATGTGGTGATTAAATAAGCTGTTCGCTGAATTTACAGAAAATGCACAGAATTTTGTTATAATACATCATTATCGGGATAAGAAATTACTTTTGGTAATATTGCACAGCCCTAGCTCTATGTAGTTTGTCAAAAGGAAATTTTTAAGTCTAACCTTAAAAGTAGAAGAGGGTGTCTGTTTCACAAATCCAAACCACAGAAGAGGGCCCTGAAAGCTGAAGGCACCGCCTCCCATTCTACTTTTAAATACCCCGGTGACACAAGTAAACCAGCAGTCTGAGAACGCGTCCTGTTGGGGTGATATGGTACTATGAGGTGTACCATATCATCCTAAGATAAAATGGGATGTGAACTAACTAATAATGCTAGTTTCTGATTTTTTTTTTCTTTTTTTCTGTTGCAAATATCATCTTTCTCTTTGCTTTCCTCTGCCAGCACAATAGACACCATGGGGAGAAGAAGTTAAGGAGACAATATACAGTAAATGCAGTAATGTTAAACAGTAATACCCAATGCTGTAATTTAAGCTCTAGCTTTAAAAAAGAAAACAAAACAATCCAGCAGTCAGAAATATCATCCAGTGTCACCGGCTCACTAACATGAATTTCAAGCCTTTTTACTTTTTACATTTTTTTAACATGATTTTTTTTTAATTTAATTCTGTTCCATTTTCATTCAAAGCCTTTGTTTATAACCATGTTGCTTGGAGTAAAGACATCATTCTAGAACCGTCACCTTATTTGTGTATTGTCTTAATGCAAACATTAAAATGATACATATAAAGCTAATTTAATCCGTTCTTTACATAAATGTTGATTGCTGCATGTCATCTTTGCATTATGTGTGACTGATTCCTGTAGTTTGAAGAGGATTAAATGGTAAATGGGCCTGTATTTGTATAGCGCTTTACTACTACTAGGACCCCAAAGCGCTTTACACAACTAGTCATCCACGCATTCACACACACATTCACACACACATTCACACACCCATTCACACACCCATTCACACACCCATTCACACACACATTCACACACACATTCACACACACATTCACACACACATTAGCTTTTGAAATAAAATAATATCAGAAATCATTTCTTTTCAGTGTGCCCAGACCCTGTTGATAAATACCTGGAAGAGACATCAGTGCGATATATATTACCAAGAGGAAGAGTACAGAACAAAGACACTGTACCGTACAGAAGAACAGGTGGGTTCTGACATCTGAGTGCACGCTTATGTCTTCCTATTCACATTTTGTAGTACGATTCAGATGACTAAAAAACATAATAAAAATAATGTTGTTTTCTAGGTCCCCAGCCAGTCATTTGTTGTTCCCCATCAGCACCACACGTGGGTCCTGCACAAACAAAGCCAACTCCTCCTGTACCAAACCGCAAACGGAAGAGAATTCACTCTTCGGCTGACTGCAGAGAGAAGCAAACATGCGGTAAGAAGAAACTGCATATACTGCGTTATCTGATTTGATTTGTTATACCTTTATTAGTCCCACAAAGTGAAATATCAGTGTTTCTATTCTACTATCTTATGTGTGTGTATGTGCACACATACACCAAACATATCCAATCACAGCCCTGCATCATTTTGTTTTGTTTTGGTTTTTTTACAAATATATATATATATATATATATATATAATATAATTATTTTAATATTATATATTATATATATATATATATATATATATTTCTCCAAAGTTGAAAGAGCTGTCAATAGTCCCACTCAAGTTTTTATCAGATTCATGGATGTGTGAGCCCAAGTAGCCAAAAGAGGCAGCACAGTCTATCAGCTGGTTAGCACACCAAATATAACAATTTCTGTTTTGCTTTCATTAATGAAAATGACGAAAAGTATTGCTTTAACCAATTCATTAGGTTTTTAAGGCAGTTTAACAAGAACCGCAGTGAATATCATATGATTATAAATCTGGATCTCATCAGCAAAACGATGAAAAGACAGATTATGTTTCCTCAAAGCAAACCTAATGGGCCCAAAATAGAGGTACACAAAATAGAGGACCCTTGAGGTACACCGCAAGAGGGCAAAGGCAAATTTTAACAGTGAAACTTCTGTTAGTTTGACTTTAAATCAATCCAAAGATTCACCTTTAATGTCCACACGCAGTTCAAAGAGATAAAAGAGTAGAAACAAAGCAGTCTTTTGTATTAACTAAAGCAGTGCAATTAGTTTTGCAATGAAAGTCATGGTCTCGAACTACCTTTTGTTTTTTAATCTAGCCTTGTTGCTTATTATTGCCTTTCAGAACTTAACATTTTGGGTGGGATATATTTAAATGGTAAATGGCCTGTATTTATATAGCGCTTTACTAGTCCCTAAGGACCCCAAAGCGCTTTACATATCCAGTCATCCACCCATTCACACACTGGTGATGGCAAGCTACATTGTAGCCACAGCCACCCTGGGGCGCACTGACAGAGGCGAGGCTGCCGGACACTGGCGCCACCGGGCCCTCTGACCACCACCAGTAGGCAACGGGTGAAGTGTCTTGCCCAAGGACACAACGACCAAGACTGTCCGAGCCGGGCTCGAACCGGCAACCTTCCGATTACAAGGCGAACTCCCAACTCTTGAGCCACGATCGCCCCTAAATAAACTACACATGTGGTTTATGAGCTCTGTAGCTCTCAATTTACTACAAATTGCACTGAACAGAAAAAAGCATGTGGTAATTTGTAGTTGATATGACTGCTGCTTTTAGGAGTGTTGCTTTATTTGGAATATCAGGAAGAGTATAGTATAGAAGCGATGTGTGAGTTTGAAGCATATCTTCTGTTGTTTGATTGTTTTAACACTGTAATGATTGAAATAATCATTATCTTGTACAACATTTACAAGACAATTAATGACAAAGAAGTTGCCCAGAATACTTTGACAGTCTCTTGTTTTTTGTGTTTTTGTTCAATCCTTTCAGATATTCGTCTACGAGTTCGTGCTGAGTACTGCCAGCATGAATCTGCACTTCAGGGCAACGTCTTCTCCAACAAGCAAGAGGCAGTGGAGCGGCAATTTGAGCGCTTCAACCAGGCCAACACTATCCTAAAATCGCGAGACTTGGGCTCCATCATCTGTGACATCAAATTTTCTGAGCTCACCTACTTGGATGCCTTTTGGAGGGACTACATCAATGGATCATTGTTAGAGGCCCTCAAAGGGGTCTTTATCACAGATTCCCTAAAACAGGCTGTAGGCCACGAGGCTATAAAACTGTTAGTCAATGTTGATGAGGAGGACTACCAAGCTGGTCGACGCAAACTGCTCCGTAATTTGGTCACAAGTGGAGGGAGCTCAGCAGTGGGTAACAAAGACTCTGTATCTTAGAAACATTCTCCAGGTGGTAGGGAGTAGAGTGAGATGTGATTGTTGTTTAAGGTGCCTGAAAGGAACTGAAGAACTTCCAGCCAACCCCATTAAATATTTGAGAACTAAGTTCATATGTTATCTACTTGGCATCCCTTTCCATAGCATGTACAGAGAAATGGAACTGTGTTGGCAAAAACAAAGGGGTGATGCAAACAAGTTGGTATTATTGTTCATTTTCTTCAAGGATGGAATCAAACAAGTGCATTGAATTTAACCAATTTCTTGTTTGTGGTATGTTAGCTCAGCTCATTTAAAACTTTTAACCTAAAGATACTGTTCAATCCTGTTTTAAGGTGAAGTTATTTTGAATGCAGGAAACACTTAATTCTCACAAGTTACTCCCAGTGGGAGATGTACTTATTTTTAGACTTGTTTTGTGTTTTTTTTCCCAGGTAGATTACAAATTGTTTGGCATACCCAACGAGAGAATGTTCTGTGAACACTTTTGCAAGGATCAAGCTTCTCTTTCCCTGTCACCTTTACTGTGCCTGGCATTCTTTAACACATTCTGTCTGCCAACAGCTGTGAATTCAAATTCAATTGTAAAGTCACTGCCAGTTTATGGAAACAATGTAAGAGAATAATTCTAATGTGTTCAATTATTTCCAGTGAGAAATGGACTTTTGTGGTGTTCTTAATATGTATGGATTTGAAAGTGTGTCAGTTCCTTTGTCACCCTGTACCTACTTGCTGTGTTAATTATGAAGCAAGACTGATGTTGAATAAATTTTATAATGACACTAAACACAAATCTGTAAAACAGCAGGGAAATTCACACCAGTATGTGCAGTCACGTCAGTAGGTGCAGGAAGCAAGATGCCAGACCAAAGTGATGTGGGTGACAGAGAGTCAGTGATTGTCTGTGATTGGTTACAAATCTCTCATCTAGCTTTAGCTTTAGAATTGGTATAAAGAGCAATCTCTTCTATGGATACAACATGAGCATGTAGTTAAACTTGTCTCCTCTAATAGTGCTACAGGAGGTGTTGAAATAACATCACATCTCATTTCATCCCATCCCTTAAAAAGCAGTTGTCACAGGTATGGTAACTTTCAAACAGAAAATAAAGCGTAAAAAAATAGCACTGTAGAAGCCAAAATAATATAATAGCAAGATGTAAAGCATGTTGATCCTCCACAATTTAAGTTGCACAATTATATGCTTCTAGTAGGAGGCTTTCACAGTGTAACATGAAACTAATAATGGATGGGTGCCTGTGAAAACCACATGTGGCCCCCCGCCCCTAAAATTATAACCACTTGTTATGTTTAATAAATCCAAGTGTAAGACAGGACTAAGAATGTATCAATGTCTGACATATACATGCCCTTTCATCACGCCAAACTATACTTTACTACTTTGCAAAGTAGGCCCTATTTCTTGCAGTGACATGTAATGTTAATGTTAGTGTTCACCATCAAATGTTGATATGCAGAATCATCTTTTTGGATGCAATTCATCAGGATAAATGACAAATTGACATTGATGTCAGGCCAATGCAAGCTCAGTTAGAAAATGTGTAATAGCAGTATATCGAGGATGAAGTAGATCGGAGACTGAATATCATTTCAGTGCGTACTGTTACCTGGAACATCAATCTGTAATTCTGCTATTTTACATTTTCCTTTGTTTTTCTGTATGCCTACCCTAAAATCTCCTACGACATGAACAGGCCAGTACTCAAGAGAAGCAAATGTGTACTGTGTAATCAGCAAACTGTGTTTTTAATGCAGTTGTTCACTTTCCAGCTTAATATTTTCTCTTAATGCATTACAGATATGCATTTTTTTTTGTCAAATGTTGTAATGAAATTTTACTTGTGTTAAAAATGTAACTGAATCTTGTCTAGCTTCTCATCAGTTAGTTAAATGGTGACCTGAATTTAGCATTTGGTTTTATGTAACCTTATAAAAATTCCGTGTGTTTTTATTATGATTTTTGATCCTAGGAAAGAAATAAATAAAAGCCCCGTATTGTGTTGGCCATAATGGCATCTTTTGGGACATATCAGAACATGCAAGTTTGACAGGCCACTGTGAATGATATAGAAGAGGCATACATTTTATATTTTTATCCAGTGGAATTTCATGTTAAGGTTAAAAGTTCGTATCTAGGAAATAGGTAGGTGTATGTTGACTGTATGTTATGGTAGTTGTTAAATCCAGCTTTTACATTAAATTGCATGCAACCTGTTATGGTGTCAGTGTCTCAAGTCACAATGTAACCATTTTGTAAATATTTTTGTGGGTCACATTTTCTTACTTCAGTTTTGCATTTCTTTCAGAAAATAGGCCTGTAGAAAGTTTTGATTTTACGTGGCACTGCAAATATTACAAAAAAAAAAAAAAAGAATAATCCAAACTCACCCCTGAAGGCGCTCTTTATCCTTCGATCATGGGTCCTGTATTAGAGGCCTGGGAGTTTGAGGGTCTTGTGCAATAATTTTGCTGTTCATAGGACTGCATTCTTCTGGACAGAGATCTCGGATGTCGTTCCCTGAATCTGCTTGAACCACTCACCCAGTTTGGCGGTCACTGCCCCAAGTAATCTGATTACCACAGGGACTACTGTTGCCTTCACCCTCCGCATCTTCTCAAGCTCCTGTCTCAGCCCTTGGTTATTCTTGAGCTACAGCCATCTTCCTCTGCCTGTCCACTTCTACCACTATTCCTCATGGTTCATGGCTCCTGTTTGCTCGTGGGATTCCAAGGTACATGTAGCTACCTTCAATGTCTGCCTTCTGTTACTAAATGGCAAATTGTTCTGGTTCTTATATAGTACTTTTCTACTCTTCATGCTTGAGAGTTTTGAACATTGTTGTTATGTGTTGTGTCCTTCAGCCCATTATGCTCTTCCAGTATTTCTGCATCTCCAGCCTTGGTGGGGCTGTTCTCATATCGTCCCCTGCCACTGAGAGTACACCTGGGATGGTTCATTGGAGAACATGTAGTTTATTGACCTGGCTTCTATCGCTCTGGTATCACAACCAGTCCAACGTTTGGACACACTTTCTGATTTAAAGGGTTTTCTTTATTTTGACTACTTTCTACATTGTAGATACCGAAGACATCAAATATATGAAGCAAGATATATGGAATTATGTAGCAAAGAAAAAAATTATAAATAATTCTTAATATGTCATATTTTAGACAGAGCTCCAGTAGCAGACACATCTCTACATGTTCAGAGGAGACTGTGTGAATCAGGCCTTTATGGTCAAATAGCTGCTGAGAAACCACGACTGAGGAAAAGCAACAAGCAGAAGAGATTTGTTTGGGCCAATAAAAACACGGAATGGACATTAGACCAGTGGACATCTGTGCTTTAGTCTGATAAGTCTTTGTCTTTGTGTGATGCAGAAAAGGTGAATGATGGTCTCTACATTCATGGTTCTTACTGTGAAGCATGGAGGAGGTGTGAGGGTGTCAGGGGGCTTTGCTGGTGACACTGTTGGAGATTTATTCAAAATTGAAGCCACACTGAACCAGCATGGCTACCACAGCATCCTGCAGCAACATGCCATCCCATCATTGATTTTTCAACAGCATACCCATAGTAGTTCTTATTTTCTTCAATCAATCATCAAAAGCAAAATGTTCTAGCTTTACCAATGGCTTTTTTTTTTTTTATAGAGCAGCGAATTCTTTTTCCAGGCTAAATGGTAACTTCTAGTGAGATGCCATTTCCTCTACAGCTTACAAGTGATCTGCTTTAACGTGCATGTTTGAAAGTTACACTGGAGAGGCAAGAACTTCTGATTTGAGGCTTTCATTTTCAGAGGACCAAGAGTATCCAGAGTTGTGTTAATAATCCTAAAATTATTAACAATATAATCAACATCTGTAGGAGTGGAGTTCAGTGAGCTGCTCTGCTCTGTTGGCACTGAAATTGATAACAGTAGATGAATTATGTCCTTAAACCTGTTGCAGCACTTTCAGAAAGACATGTACTGCGATTAAATCTACTCCCCACTGCTGTGTAATCCATTATTGTAAATTTAAATGTCATTAGGGATCGATCAGACAAAAGAGGGTTTTCAGACAACTGTTTGCAGGCTTAATTTATCTGATGGACAGTTTCTTTCCATCATCACAATATAACTCAATTGTGCAGTGTGTGTGTTCATAAGGGAATGGTGTTGTTGCAATGTAATTTTTAAATTAATTATATTGCCTAAGATATTAAAACTGCATTCTATATTACAGGACAAATCAGGCTAATTCATTTGTGACTCATGTTTTTATCACACAGGATACAGACATGGAGGCTGAAAAACAGGGAATGGGGCTGCATGTGAGAGAGGAGATGTGCAGCCAGAAGACATTCAGTTGGAAAAAAGTGTATTCATTTAAGCTGTGGTGGTCCTCACTGGCTCGGCTAGCACTGCACGGCTGTGGTGGTCTGCTGTTTGGACTTAAGTTACCCACCAGAGCTCAAATACATGTTTTGATTTTTTTTTTCTGATGGACACAAACTGTCATCTAATGCACAAACTCTCAAAAACAAGTTTGTGTGACAAGTAGAACAAGAGTGGCGGCAGCCAGCACCCTTTAATGTTAGGTTTAAGATAGTTATAATTAAGCTAGCATGGAATTTTTAAAAACATGTTTAGTTTTGGAAACTGTTGTGCAAAAGTCTTGAACCACCTGTTTATTTGCTTTTGCTAGGGAAATGGGTGCACATTTTAATACACATGGTATAGTAAGGTATATAGTGTATATTAAAATTATATGGTATACAAGACAAAAACAGTTTTTCACAATTCTAATGACCTTGAAAGTCAATATTTTGTATGAGCAGCTTTAGTCTTCAACACAGCCAACTTTCTGAGGCAGCTTTCTGCTAGTAACAAAGTGCCTACATATGAAGTTACATGTACAAATGAGTTCTTTGCTAAGTTGACTGTTATGTGTAGATTGGTCGATCCTTTGGACTCAAATAGACTGAAAAAGCAGCCAATATAAAACACTAAAGATACAAACACACAACCTGTAAAACTACTGCTCAAGATCACTTTTAAAAAATTACCTTTGGCCCACGAAGAAGGTGGGAGCCTTTGGGGCTCTGTGGGGCCGGGCGGCGCTGCTGTTCTGGGCCCCGGTCCGGATGGGCTTGGTGTGTCACCAGGGTGCAGGGGAGGCATCCCCCCCTCTGTCCCCTTCTGGCTGCCTGTGCCTCAATTTTATCTCACAACTTAGACATTCACATTACTCACACTCTCATAACACATACATATAGGATCTTGGGGGTGGGCACGCTACACGGATCCAAAAGACCATCAGGGTGTACACCTCACCCCTGGCGTCGTTGCCCACCTCTCAATTTTAAATACACGTAGACATTGAGGGCTAGCAGGAGGGACATGCGCTTACCTGCTGCTCTCTGGCAGGTAGCTCCATGCCCTCCTGGGTTTAAATGCCTTAAAACACAGCATCAACACTACAATGAGCGGGTGGAGGGAGGTTTGGAGTCTTCTCTCACCCCCATTCTCTGCGACCTGCTGGAGCGGGGGGGCTAGGAGGAGGAGTTGGCCGTCCGACTGCGGTCTGGAGTGTGGGGCCTCCCTGCTGCTGCGGAGTCGGGGCGGTCTGCCCCCCACCGCAGGGAAAAGGGTAACACCACCTGGGTCTGGGTGCAGTTCCCCCCTCCAGGGGCAAGGGTACCTAGACCCGGGGCTTAGAGTACGCTTGGGGAGTGTGATCGTGTGTACAGCGTCTCTTTATGTCTGTCTCCACGTTGGTTGAGTGTGGAGTAAGTGCATATGAGAGCATGAGGGTGGGATGGATGTTTGTATCTGTGTGTGCCTGTATGTCTGTGTCTATATGTCAGGTTGGGTGTCAGGCGCCACCTCTCTGGGGACATCTCAGGCCCTCCAAGGTTTGGAGGCCTATCTCCCCCCACCACCACTTCCCCTGCCAGTGGCGGACTCCCTCAGACATCGGTGCGTTGGTGGTTCTTTGTGTCCGGGGATGGGCGTCCAGGTACACACCGGCTCACTCCTTGGTGGCCTGCTTATCGGGGCCTGGAGCCTGGGGCTCGCTCGGGCCACTTCGGAGGTGGGGTGCCCTCGGCCTCTCGGCCTGGGGCTCGGTCACTCTGGCGCAGCTGGCTGCCGGCGGAGCTCACGGGCACGTCACTGCAACCCCCCCTGGCTTCTGCTCCGCGGCTGCTGAGTGAGCCCTCATCTGGGACTCTCCTCAGCTCTTTCTGGGACAGTGGCGCGGCTGCCCCTCTGTTGGTCTTCCTTGGTCTCTTGTGTTCTGGGGGCCTCTGGATGTCTGGAGTTTTGATCTCCTCCATACCTGCTTCATGCCCTGGAGGACGGGGCTGTGGCCCCCCCACACCCTCTAGCAGATCATTACATGAAGGATCCTTTTAAAAACAAGTGCGTTCATGCTCACAGGTGTACACACGGGTGCTCACACACACAAACTACACCCTTTTTGACTGCTACCTCAAAGCACACTGTGCGCTGTCGATCTTGCATGTTGCACAATAATGTTTAATATTTACTATTTACTTTTTTCTTTCTCAACAGGTGATCCTGTTGTACAAGACCAATTTCAGGCACTTTTTTTCACTGTAAATCAATAAATGTACTTTTTTATATCCTAAACCATACATTCCTATAATTGCTACCTAATATATCATTTGCTCAAAACTTCTTAAACTAAAACGTCTTAATTTAATCTGTGCCAAGTACACAACAACATTGGTACAATTAATGTTAGGCATTATTTGATTCTCCTCAACTCAAAAAAACGAAATTTTTATTGACTAAACAGCTAATACATGAAGCAAATAACTCACAATCTTTCAAATTTGAGCATTTTAATTTTCCATTAAATAAGTTTGTAGTCATGTATATGTGTTCATGTATATAAGGGATTGGTATTCACTAACTGATATGATTCTGATTCACAGGGTCCTGATTCAAGTCAATTCAATTTTACTCAGACAGTCAAAAATGTTATAATTCTGATCATTTACAGTACATATCCATATTTGTATATCTATGTATAAAAACAAGGCTGACACTGTGAGACTTCATCAGAGGTGTGAGCGTCACAGCAGATGCCTTTGTGTCAAAGTAACTGAGGATAAAACACAGAAAAACATGAAGGATTTTCCTGGCCTGGCTTTTTATAGCAGATAACCTAAAAATATTCTGCAGGAGATCAAAAACTGAAGAAAACCATGAATCAACATCTGAACATTACCTGATGCTGAAGTGAAACAGAGCAGACCTCTTGTCAGAGGTTATTTTTGGAAAAACAAAACAAAACTGTGGGCAACAATTCTGGACTGCAGGAAACCGATTTTTTATGGTGAGCTGGTTTTGAAGTACACTCAGAGAAATGACCTGCTCAGTATTACATAAATCCTATTTTCAGTATATGCTGGTCAGCTAGCTAAGTCTTTTCTTTACTTTACCTTTGTATTTCTCAAGCTTCTCGTGTTCCTTCTTCCTGATGTTGCTGTCATTGGGAACCGCTACATCTATCACTACAGCCACGTTCTTCTGCTTGTCCACCACTATGTCCGGTTGGTTAGCCACCACCATTTTGTCCGTCTGTATCTGGAAGTCCCACAGGATCTTAGCTCGGTCATTCTCCACCACCCTTGGGGACGTCTCCCATTTTGACCTCGGGACTTCCAGGCCATACTCGGCACAGATGTTCCTGTACACTATGCCGGCCACTTGGTTATGGCGTTCCATGTATGCCTTGCCTGCTAGCATCTTGCACCCTGCTGTTATGTGCTGGATTGTGTCTGGGGCATCTTTACACAGCCTGCACCTGGGGTCTTGCCTGGTGTGATAGACCCCAGCCTCAATGGATCTTGTACTCAGAGCTTGTTCTTGTGCTGCCATGATTAGTGCCTCTGTGCTGGCTTTCAGTCCAGCTTTGTTCAGCCACTGGTAGGATTTCTGGATGTCAGCCACTTCCTCTATCTGCTGGTGGTACATACCGTGCAGGGGCCTGTCCTTCCATGATGGTTCCTCCTCTTCCTCCTCTTTCTTGAGTTTCTGCAGCCTGAGGTATTCACTGAGCATGCGGTCAGTTGGGGCCATCTTCGTGATGTAATCGTGGATGTTTGTTGTCTCATCCTGGACCGTGGTGGTGGTGTGGATCAGTGAATCAATGTCTCGTTCACTCTTGATGTCATCCATGTAGAGAAGGTGACTGACAACTGCTCTGTTCCGTAGTTGGTATCCGTAGCCAGCCTTGTCAATGATCTCACTACGTCATACCCAGCCCAGGGGCTCAATATCTTTCATGTTTGTTGGAGGTGATACTGAGCATTTTTGCCCAACCCATGTCTGAAACCAAATTTTCACCAGACCTGACGCGTGTGCAAAATTTCACGAGTTTTTGAACATGTTTAGGCCCTCAAAAGCCAATTCATTTGCAGAAATGATAATAATAACAATAATAATAAAAGCTGCAAGCAGCGATGGGTGGGCCCTCGCACACATGAAAATGGCACAAAATGTTAACAAATTCCTGTTGCACATGGCTCCAAGAAACTTTTTTGTACATCTTGATAGCTTACATGTGGGTGCCAAAATTCAGACTCACAGATCAAGCAGGGGCTTCTGTTTTGAAATTGTCTAGGAGGAGCTGTGGATTTATTTTGAAATACTCAGTGAAAATGACCATATAACATGAGAGCCTTCGTCAAGTTGGAGGTCTGTGACAGGTTACATGAATTTTTTAAGCGCAAAGCTGCTGCAACTCAAAGACACATTTGTCCAATCTCCACCAAACTTCACAGGCATGATGAGAGTCCAGCCCTGAACAGACTGATATGCAGTTTGTATGCAATACTGAGAGCGCCACCTACTGGGAACAGGAAATACTCAAACGGGTATAATCATAATCTAATTGAGACAAATTTGTCCCAGCAGTCAGCTAATATGACAAATTCTCAAATTTAGATACATATAAGAACACGTTGTTGACTTAAAATGACATTTTATTGGTATTGGGGTGAGTGTAGTAAACTAATAAGACAAATAAGAGGAGGAAAAAGCAGTGATGCTGGCACATTTGGGAAGAACTGTAACTTCAACTGATTGATCATTTAACACTTATTTCCTTGTCTGTTCATCTTTAATCTGACGTTATCATGGCAGTTTACCTGGTAAGAAGTAAACCATCTTCCTTTCGTGGTTAACCCGTAAGGTTTGTCCAAAGTTGCCTGGATAAGCCAAAATCCTGCTCTGTAGTATTTGGCTCTGGTGAGTCATTTCAACACGTTTATAAACTAAAGCATTAATTTCAGTTTATTAACTGTGTGTCTATCATGTCCTTCCTGATGCTGAAAAACAAACATTTTCCAAATTACAGGTTAAAATTGCTCATACTGGAGATTTCAAAACCTTATTCTTTTAAAATGTGCATGGAAGTATCCAAGCTGGGTTTTTTCAGCAGTTTAGGTTGTTGGGTAATTTTCACTTTGTGCCCCCTAATACCAAATGATGGCTGGTTCCAGCTGGGTAAAGGCACCACATAGAGCACCTGTGGGAAGTGATTTGGTGTTTTTTTTCTCCCAGCTGGATGGCAGGTTGGACGAAACACAGCGTAGCTCCATTAGATTATTTTTCAACAATGTGCCTCATACAGTATAAAACAGCCTCTTTAAAAGTATTAATGCTTGTACTACACTAAAGGAGCTGCAAAAGTACAACAGTAATCCAGCTGTTAAACATGTCATTCCAATTGAAAAAAATATTTAAGAACCAATCTGTTTCAATAGTCCCGTATGAAGTATAAGAAAAGTATATGAACAAAATCATTTAACTAGACGCCCCAAAAATACTTTACGAAGAAAGGGCATTGTATCAGAATTACATACATCTTGCAATCACAGTTCACATTATAAGCCATGTAGGACAGTAATTTGGAAATGTGAGCAGAAACCCATACCAACATCATGAATACGCACCTCAGACCATAAATGATTCATGTGAACAAATGTCACACGATAAATTAAGTCTTTTTAATCAAAATATACCAGGGATGTGTATGAATAAATGAATGCCAATTCATTTGAGAAAACAATTTAAAGAGTAACTTGAGTAGGTGAACTTAGGCTGTAGCACCAAGTTTAACTTTACTTCACATATTGGAAGTTTAACAAAAAAAAAAAAAAGAAAAGAAAAAATGCAATCAACTAATTTAGCAACGCAAGAATTATAAAAATAAAATAAAAATTAAGAACACAAACACACAGGCCAGGGGGCTGCTCGACAACCCAAAAACCAGCGATCGCAGTATTCCCCGACCAGTCTGGGGTGGTCGCTTGAGGGTGCTGGCAGTAGTTAGATTTGTCACAAAGCCTTGTATAAGGCTTGATTATTATAAGTTTACTGGGCTCCACTTGGTTCCAAGTAACATATCCTTTGCGAATCATATGGCGAGCGTGAACTTCAAAGAAGTATAACCAGACAGCTCAGCCATGATGTCTGCAGCTGTCCGTCTCCACAACAGGCTTTAGCCTCTGACGGAGACGATGACTGATTACTTATTCCTGTTATACAGTCTGCTGCCTGGAGCGCATGTTAGTGCATTAAATTCTCCACAGACGAGTTTGTGTGGTCACAAAAAAAATCTGGCAAGTGCCCAGATGTCTGCTTGGCCCCCATCTGATGATGACATTTACAGAGCTCTGACCAATCACCTGTGGATAAGGTGATGCACTGAAACCTTCCTTGTGATTGGTCACTAACAGGTCTCTACAGTCTTACATCGTTACCTTGGAAGACACAGAGCTGTCTACTAAAAGCAAACTACTTGCCAAGAAGCAGTGAAACTGTACAAGGGTGACACAACTTAGAACCAGACGTTCAAAGCAGAAGCTGCACCTTTGAAACATGTTTTAGCATTAAGGCACAATTTTTATCAGTTTTTGGTTGCGTCACATTTTTAAGTTTCACTACGACTTGGTGAGTCGCAGTATGAACCAGGAAAGATATTTATATGATACACACTTTATCATGAACCTGGTTTTTGTTCTTATGCCTTTCATTTACACTTCAGGATAAATCATTTTGATAGTCTGATGGCACATGTGGTTAAATCAAAGCAGAATACAGTAAGGTCACATCATTCACAGCGGTTAGCAGCAAAGTTGGTGAATAAAACAAAGAAGGCTGATTGAATGAAAAAAAAAAAATAGTGCTACCTAATTTCTAAAATAACTTCATTTTAAATCTCTGTAGTACACGAAGCATGACACTAAGGAATGATGACCACTACAGCTGTCCCGAGGCTTCTCAAGACCAAGTTACAACCCTGGTATAGGACCATACGACTCTTTGTGCAGTAAAAAAAAAATGTAGAGCATTACATTGAGTGTCTCTCTTCTAAGACTGTGCAGTACTGAGTGTGGAAATTATGACAAATGTTAGAACTGTGTTCAGTAACTTGAAATTTTGATGTTTAAGAGGCTTAACAGACTGATTTTAAGAGGGCAATACTGATATTTCATATTGTAGGATTTCTATTATTATTATTATTAAGACTAAGAGTCTTCAATCTACCAATTTGAAAACTGACAGGATTAGTGATTTAAAGGTCTTGAAGGAGTTATTTGAAAGCTGACTGCAGTTCTTTGAATGCGGCTCGTCTTTGTTTCTGCTCCTCAGCTTGCTTTTTCTTGACCTCTTGTTCCTGGCGGATCTCCGACTCAAATCGGTTGGATTCATTGATGGCCTTGACCTGTTCAACAGAAAAACACAAAGCTGCCTTAGTAAAGAAGTGAGAATCACAAAATAAAGAAGAGAATCCTCTGACCTCTAAACAACAGCTTTCAGGGTTTTCATCAATCTACTATTAATTTGTACCTTTAGTTTTTAATCAGTGAGTGAAACGCATGCACATGTGACATAAATGCTGAGTCATGTCAAGATGAGGTGATAGACTCAACCACTGGAAAATATTCTACTTCCTTGCTTGAAATGCTTTTGCAGCACATCTTGGATTACTGCCAACACTTATTACCACACACCAGTGTGTGAATGGGTGGATGACTGGATATGTAAAGCACTTTGGGGTCCTTAGGGACTAGTAAAGCGCTATATAAATACAGGCCATTTACCATTTATTACAAAGCACAGTCCAATCAGTAGCAGAGGATCAGTTTTTCATATTGGTGTGTAGAACTCACACAGTCAAACTCACACAGCCACTAATCACAACGTTGCATGTTAAGGCAGAGATCAACAACAAGGTCAAAAAATAAACACATTAAAAGTAAGATAAAAAAATAAAACAAGGAGAAATGTCTTAAAATGAACAACCACAGGGAGATTAATCTACACGAGGTCTGTCAGCTTTAAGCGACCTGATAGCAGAGGGAAGGATTATAAGTCCCTGTTTGTTCTACACTGAGGTACGAGGTAATGGCCTGAGAGCAACTTCCTGAACTCAGGTGACAAAACATGTCCAGGATGGATAATAAGGCAGAGGCCAGCCACCCTTTGGAGAAAGCTCATATCTGCAATCTCATCCTCTCAGTCACTACCCAAAGCTTGTCACCATTGGTGAGGGGCATAGATCGACTGGTAAATCGAGAGCTTCGCTTTTACTCAGCTCTCTCTTCACCACAAGAACCGATCCTCAATCGGTGAACAAGACTCTGAGATACTTAAACTCCTCCACTTGGTCAGGGATGAGTTCCTGCCCCAGAGTGGGCACTCCACCCTATTCAGCTGAGGACCATGGATATAATAATACTTTAAATATTTTCCAAGGGTCTCTTGTGTTCAATGTGGAAACAAGATTGCCCACAAATAATGCTCTCGCCAAATAATTCGTCTTGATTTCAATTATTTGTATGTTTTTAGGAGGTGCAATGCATCCCTGTTTCTCTGTGCCACTAATGAAATGATGTGTTTTTCAATAGAAAGTTGGGAATCATCTGGTTCAAATTTCTGTGTAGAGTTTGCACAGTTTCTCTGTGAGTTTGCTCCAGGTAATCTGGATTCTTCCCATAGTTTAAAGAAATACATACTAGGTTAATTGGTGATAAACTAAATTGACAACAGACATTGATGAAAGTTAAGTGCAATGACGAGGTGACATGCAATGATCAGAAAGACTAGGAAAATTCTATAGAATAAATCCTACTCTATTCCATTTCAACTTACTTTAGCTTCAAAAAAGGTCTTGGCTCCTTTGACCCCCTCTGTAGAAACATCAATTTCAGAGAGGCGAGCAAGGGCACAGAGGCCGCTGTCCTCTGCCAGCTCTCCTGCTGCTGCCTTCCTGAAAATCAGTAGGAACTGTGGAAGACAAGAACAACAAACAGATACTGATAGAACAGGAACTTCGATTCTGACTCTGAATTTTAATTTAATTAAAAAAAAAAAAAAACCCTCTTGCTTCACCTCTCTGAAGCTGAGCTTGTTGTCGAGGTCTTCATCCACCTCTTTGATCATATTCTTCAAGCCGATGTGCGTCTGCGGAGCTCCAAGCTTCTCCATCATCAGCTTCAGCTCCATTAGGTCAATGTAGTTGTCCTTACCAGCATCATACCTTGACAGAATTAAACAGAAGAACAACTGTTGCTACATTTGCTGAAAGAGTTCATGCTGGTTCTGACAGAAAGATGACAGAATACGCAGTGCATCACACTCAGGGAGGAAATTATTTGAACCCCTGCTGATTTTGTAAGTTTGTCCACTAACCAGTCTACAATTTCAGTGGTAGGTTTATTTGAACAGAAAAAAATCCAGAAAAATACATTGCAAAAAAGTCATAAATTGATTTGAATTTTCATGAATGAAATAAGTATTTGATCCCCCATCAATCTGCAAGTTTTCTGGCTCCCAGGTGTATTTTATACAGGTAACAAGCTGACATTTGGAGCCTTTTCAACTCGTTACCTGTATAAAAGACAGCTGTCCATAGAAGCAATCAATCAATCCAGATTCCAAACTCTGCACCATGGCAAGGACCAGAGTTTTCCATGGATGTCAGGGACAAGATTGTTGACCTACACAAGGCTGGAATGGACTACAAGACCATCACCAAGCAGTTGGGTGAGAAGGTGACAACAATTGGTGCGATTATTCGCATATGGAAGAATCATATAATAACTGCCAGTCTCCCTCGGTCTGGAGCTCCACACAAGATCTCACCTCGTGGAGTTTATGATAATAAGAACTGTGAGGAACCAGCTCAGAACTACTCGGAAGGAACTCCATCAAACATGGAGGTAGAAACATGCTTTGGGGGTGTTTTTCTGCAAAGGGGACAGAACAACTGCATCACATCAAAGGGAGGATGGATGGGGTGATAATCACCTTCCTTTAGCCAGGGTACTGATAATGGGTCGTGGGCAGTTATTCCAGCATGACAATGATCCAAAACACACGACCAAGGCAACAAAGGATTGGCTCAAGAAGAATGTTAAGGTCAATATTAAGGTCTCGGAGTGGCCTAGTCAGTCTCCAATCCCACAGAAAATCTGTGGAGGGAGCTGAAGGTTAGAGTTGCCAAACATCAGCCATGAAACATCGATGTCTTTGCAGAGGATCTGCAAAGACGAGTGGGACAAAATCCCTCCTGAGATATGTGCAAAAAAAAAAAAAAAAAATCTGACCTCCTATGATTACCAGCAAAAAGGGGCAGCCATCTGGCATAGCCGGTTGGGGGTAAAAGAAGACAACCAGACATTAATAATAAATAATTATTAAATGCAGAGTGGTGGACAAACTAGGGATGTTCCTAGTGATCAATCACTTTGTCAACTAAACAAAGAAAAAAGTTTTAGTCGTCTAAAACTAGGAGGCACTCAGATATTAAGGTGCACTTGAGAACCATCTAATAGAGCATATGAACAAACTAATAACCAAAAGGTATTTAAAACTATTTATCACATTTTTCAGTAATGACTTTGTCGCACCGTGACTTAAATGAGGGGCTTATCTGGAGTCAGGTCCAAGGGGCAGCAGCAGGGAATGAGGCGACATTTGGTGAAATGCAGAGAAGGCTGGACATATTGCTAATCCATCACCCAATGAGCAAGTGGTTTGGTGATGGTGGGAAGGAAAAACTCCTTTTTAAACAGGAAGAAACCTCCAGAACAACCAGGCTCAGGGAGGGGCGGGGCCATTTGGCGCAACCAATTAGGGGTGAGGGGAAGAAGACAGGGGCAGCAGGGTGGCACGGTGGTTAGCACTGTTGCCTCACAGCAGGTCCTGAGTTCAATTCCACCATCAGGCCGGGGTCTTTTTGTGTGGAGTTTGCATGTTCTACCTGTGTTTGCATGGGTTCTCCCACAGTCCAAAGACATGCACTTAGTAGGGGATAGGTTAATTGGAAACTCTAAATTGCCCATAGGTGTGAATGCAGGAGTGAGCGGGAATGTTTGTCTCTGTCTACATGTTAGCCCTGCGACAGACTGGTGAGACTTGCAGGCCATACCTAACCTTCCTGTATACCAGGGGTGTCCAACTCGAGGCCTCGAGGGCCGGTGTCCTGCAGGTTTTAGATCTCACCCTGGGTCAACACCCCTCAATCACATGATTAGTTCATTACCAGGCCTCTGTATAACTTTAGGACATGTTGAGGAGATCATTTAGCCATTTCAATCAGCTGTATTGGATCAAGGACATATCTAAAACCTGCAGGACACCGGCCCTTGAGGCCTGGAGTTGCCCACCCCTGCTGTATACTGTGCCAGCCACTTGGTTATGGTATTGCTAGGGACATCGTTACACAGCCTGCACCTGGTTTCTTGCCTGGTGTGCTAGAGCCCAGCCTCTATCAATCTTGTGCTTCGGGCTTGTTCCTATCTTTCATTCCAGCCATTGGTAGGATTTCTCAATATCAGCCACTTCTTCTATCTGCTGATGCTGCATGCCGTGCAGGGGCTTGTCCTCCTATGATGGTTCCTGTTCTTGCTCCTCTTCTTTCTCAGTTTCAGCTGCCTAAAGTATTCACTAAGCACATAATCAGTTATAGCCATCTTTCTGATGTACTCATGGATCTTTGTTCTGTGGTTCTGAACCCCTAATGTGTTTTAATTTGCTGTAAGAAGAGACATGGTGATATTCATAGGGGAGCACAGTTAGGGGGCAAGTTAAACATGCACTGGAGCCTGGAATAGGAGGTATGCCCACAGGGAGCAGAAACTGAAGGAGTGTCAGAAATAGTTGTTGACTAATTGACTTTGTTTAAAAAAAAATAATAATAAAAAAAAAAAAAAACCCTGACAGATTAGTTGACTGCCAAACAATCCTTAGTTGCAGCCCTACTCTGCACCTTACTAAATATCCCCTAAATAAGTTAAAATTACATTGTTAATTTGTTTTACAACGATCTCATAAAAAGCAACAAGATGAAACATGATGTTAAAACAAAGGTTTTCTATGGAATTATGTTTCTTCACCCTGAGTTGCAAAAGAATTTAACTTTCTACGTCTCCAAAAAGGAACACCGTTGATGATAACTGTAACAAATGTGCAGTAGGGGGAAGTGGCACACACGGTTTAAACTAAACACATTTACACAGCAGCTTATCAGTTCAAACTGGAATGTTTGAACTGATAAGAACTAATCTATTAGTTCTCACAGCTAGAATTACTCATGAATGGGGAAACGTCTTCTCAGTTTTTTAATCAATTTAGAGAATCCTGCAAACATGTAGTTGTTACTTAGTGTGTTAAGAGGGTAAATACACTGTTAAATGTAATTAAACTGTTAAATCTTAAACCAACTGTTAAATTGCAGTTAATGTCAGAGTAGAACGCTTGCATGTACACGCCAGCCTCTATCAACTTGTATAGTGCGTGCAAGTTTTCTTCCTGCAACATACAAATGTGATTTTGTTTCAGGAGAATGTATTTTCCTTATGTTGATGGCATGAAAATGTTTGGACATTCTGCAAAATTACGTGATTTGATTACGTGACCATCTCACAAAAAAGCAGAACAGCACCCCCATCGTGTTTCTACGTCAGTACGTTCGGTCATTTCATGTCATTTTTAACCTTCATTGTAACTGCATCCAGTTAAGGAGAGCACCGCTCTTTAAACAAAAGTGTTTTTAACTCCCAAGACAAATTTACAAGAACAAACTGTAAAGCCCTGATGTCTCAGGAACAGTAAAGAGTTTATGCCGTAAGCAAAAAGCACTTAAGTGGCCTAGACAGGCCGAGACAAGATAGAAACTTGAAGAATCTGGGTTGGGCATTGCAAAGAAGCAGCCATGACTTGTGAACATGCAAACATTTCTACCCCGATCTGATTTTTACTGTACTATAAAATTCTTAAACTATGTTTTTTTTTTTTTTGTTCTTTTAAAACAAAGTAGCAAAAACAAAACTTGATAAATTTTATGAGCTTGAAACGATCTTTGAATGTGGTTTTGGAATGACCATGTCAAGATTCTTCCTGCTGAGAATTTTAAATGTGATTTCTGGCATTTGCAGCAGGCAAATGGCATTTAGTTTAATTACATCTAAGAGAAGACGGACAGTTCTACACTACATTTCCAAAACAGGGCAACTCAATCAAAATCATCAAGGATTAACATTTCAGAGGAGGCTGCTGCAAAGTACATTTCATGAAGAAAGAGTAGTTGAGTTTACTGAAATTAAATGTTTGCAACATCTGGAAGAGGGTTCAGGCCAGCACACGTGAGACTGCCATGGGCTCCTGATGTCTTCCATAGGCAGAACTTCCTTTTTATTTTAGGTAAATCTCTTATTTGCAAAGACGCATAAAATGAGGACTGGTCTCCTAATACACCTCATAACGGTCAGACCTGCATGTAACAGGTTATTAACAAGACTCATGCAAAGCTGTGTTTGTGGTTTAGCCATTTATAGTCTTCTGTAAAACAACATTACCATTAACTGTAAATAACAACTAATTATCAGTCAGCACCATGTCAGACAACAACAACTAAAAATGAACTTCTTAACCTGACTTGAGTTGCCTCCATGTTTCTTCTTTACAGTGATGATGTGACATTTTTTTAATTGTTTTTTTGCAAATGTGTGAGTGTAGGCATTACTGTTCACCCTGGAAATCACATATGAAGGATAATGCAGACAGCCAAAGAAACAGCGCGCATATATCTATATCCATATTTATATCCATAGGGAGGAAGACAGACACAGTTGTTTATTCTGTCATTTGTAGTAGATGGATAAGGAAAGTTATTTCCTGTTTAATTACGATTTGAGCTACACCAGCAAACTGTCAAGTCAACTTCCTTAATCTCAGTGCGTAATCTCAATGCTACTTCCTTGAAAACCAGTGCCCAGTAAAATGACATTAAAATGGGGGCAGCGCTGTCTATAGGCATTTCCAAATTATAGCTCAATTTAACAGGGGGATATTGTGAAACACTCACGTTTTGAACAAAGTTTCCATATCTTTGATCTGCTTTCGAGAGAACTCTTTAAACTCAGTGTAGGGGTTGAAGACCTTCATGCTGGGTAGGGAGTGTTCACCAATCCCCTCGTTCAGCTCTTCTCGCCGCAACAGTTTAGCGCCCAGCTCCGAGTTTGCGTTGGCCGTATTCGCTTTCTCTTCCGAACCAGTGTGCTGTCCGGGAGCATCCACGGCGACAGGATCCTCGGATCCTTCTTCTATCTGCAGCCGACGGCTGAGTTTGGACGAGAGCTCATCTGTGGCCATTTTCAAACCAGGAAACTAATAATCAAGAGACGGACACATGTCTGATAAACGTTTTACAGCCAGAGAATACAGAAACAATACAGAATGTATGTCAAAATCACAAAAACACTCACCTTTCTTTATTTTTCTGTCAAATAATGCAAAGTTAACATAAATATCTCCACTCCAGAATGTACAGGACGCCAGATAACTGTTCAGTACGCTGTCACGTTTATCACCACACCTTTTAAAGTGGCAGTTAGCGTAGTTGTTGTAGGACGGGCGTGTTTTCAGACTGTCGTGCTCAGAAGCCACTAAAGCCTTTTAAGCCTCGAAAAGTGTCCTGAATTTTACAAAAACACAGGCAGCCCCTGTGTTCTTTTCTTTTAAAAAAAAGTAAAAGAAAAGAACATTAAAACTGTGGCTGTATTTCATTATCTCACCATGTTGCTCCACTCCTGCGTGTCTTCACCTTTCTGCACTCCTAGTTATCCTTCTTATCTATGTTTTATTTATTAGTTTTAATAACATAACATCCGACAATGTACCACACCGGGAAAAGTCCCATAGTCCTTTTAACCAATGGGAAAAAATGACTTATGATTATTTTAAACGTAACTCAAGCAATAAACCAGTGTTGTGTTTACACATATAAACAACTTAGCAGAGTACCAATTTTGGAACTTGACGACAAACAACACATAGTTGTTCCACTTTCTTTAGCTGAATGGTGTTATCTCTGGTATTTCAGTTTGACAGGCGTTAAACGGTATTTTTGCACCAACGAGTTGATTTACAAAAAGAACTTGGCATATCTCGGCCTGGTGTGCAGTGTGAGCTTAAAAGCAAAACTGCCCACTGCACACAAACAAATAAACAATAATAAGAATTGTAAGACACACCTAGACACAGTCAATATGTTCAAATTTGCTCATTTATTTACACAAGCTTTTCCACGGCACAAGCCTGTGAAATGACACTCACTACCCATGTGTATGCTTTGCACACTTTGTTTCTCCTCCGCACAGCATGTCCTGCTTGCGCTGTCACACTCCCACTCTCCTCTTCCACAGACCAGCTTCTGACACTGCTTTTTAGCCTCGTCATAAGCTGCTCTGCCACCTACTCTCTTACCAGATACTAAAAATAAGGGAGGCATGATTAGAAAGATAGTCCAATCTCACTCATAAATGTAGACATTAAAATACTTTGCAAAGCTCTTGCAAGAAGACTAGAAAAACTCACTCCATTCATAAATACATGCTGATCAAACAGGTTTTATCAAGGCAGACACTCAGCCAATAATACACAGAAATTAATTAAGGTAATAGATTATTGCTTTGATTCATTATTCATAAATTGGATCAAAACACTATACAGCTCTCTAAATACATCTGTTAAGACAAATTATGTTACATCCCAGAGCTGTCTAAATCTAAAGAGGTGCACCAGACAGTGGTCCATTTTCATCAAACCACTAGCAGCAGCAAAATGTAGATATTAAAGGAATTTAAACTGAAAATACAGACCATAAGATAAGCCTATATGCTGATGATGTATTGCCTTTCCTTCTGAAGACAATAACATTCATAGATAAGTTCTCATCCATATCAGACTACCCCATTAGCTGGAGTAGATCAACAGTTCTACATCTGAGCTGCGAATTTCAGAACACCTCCACCAGTTCACTACAATTAGGTAACATTAGATAATTAGGTATAGATTTTTCGACCAGGCTCTCACACTTGGTACAATTGAATCATATTCTCCCACTAAGAAGAAGAAGAAGATCCCACGCATTGGAATACTTTACTCATATCACTCATGGGAAGAGTCGCACCACTTAAAATGATGGTTCTGTTTCAAATAGACAACTGGTTCTTGCTGATCTCGAATAAACTCTTTACTGCCTGGTTTAAGTCACTAGAAAAAAACCATCACGTATAAGTTTGAAAACTCTATTAAAGCCAAAAAAAAAACCCAATGGTGGTCTACAACTACCAAAATTGTATTACTCCTTCTTGACCAATAGATTGCTTTATCTTTCGAAATGGATCAAATCAAGCTCGCCTGTGGCTGCACCTAGAAGAAGCATTGTGTGGGAAAGTGAAAATCTCTAGTCTGCCTTTCATAAGCCTAGAAACCATTAAGCATCATAACTGCTTTAAAAGCCTTAACATAAACACCTCTCTGACAGCCTGGTGGGAATTTATAATAAATAGCTCATTCTTGACTTATCCCATGTAAACTAACATCTATTTAACAATCCAGATATCTGCCAGAAACTTGCTGGTCCGCGTCCTTTGAAAGCTCTGAGGAGGGGAGGTCCATGGAGGTTTCCAGAATGTCTGGGGTATAATAGCAGGCCAGAGGGCAGGCAAGCAGACAAGGAGGTGAAGCAGATGTCCAGGTGAGACCAAACTGTGAGAAACAACAACCTCTAAATTCAAGGAGAACAAGGTTACACAGGGAAAAGCAGGTAGAGGAGGTCTACAAGTCCAGAGGTTCTGGCAGAGGTTATGTGAAGACTATCCACGTGGTTTAGTTGCTGTATCCCAACCTCACTGAAGCTGAGCATCTTGGCTGACGTAAGTGAATTAGATAGGGAAACAAAAACATCACATATAGTCCTTACTGCCCTATGCATTGCTAAGAAAATTATCCTCATAACTGCAAATGAAAAAAACAGTTTGTGTATTACTCAATGCAGAATTTTACTTCTAGATCACATTAGTTTGGAAAAAATGTCTGTCTCCTCAAAAAAACAAACAAACAAAAAAACAAACTACTGGATGAATTTATTTCTTATTGGTCTGCACTGATCAGTTCCTTTACTCAGTTGGGGGTGGTCGGCTATAGTCACATTTCCCTGTGTGGCTTGCAGGTGGCTGGGGGTGAACTCTAGGTCTAAGGAAGTCTGGCAGTTTTCTGGGGTCCTAAAGGTTGCAGCTGCTGTTTTGTGGCATACGTATGTCTGCTTTGGTCGGTGGTGGTGGGTGGCTGTGAGGAGTGCTGCCTTGTGGTCTTGGGATGTGGGGCCTGGGGTGGCGGGTGGCTGGTCTCCCTTGCGCAGGTCTTGGTGCAGGGCCCAGGATGGACCAGTTGAGCGGGTGGAGTCACAACGGGACCCACACACAGATTCAATCACAGACATCAAGGATACAGTTCTCACACAAGCTTTAGTGCAAAACGTAAAAGTAAACAATGGCACAAGGAGAGATTGCTTAATGTGCTGGGAGGAGAAGACTAGGGAGAATCTTGTGGCTTACTTGGCAGGAGGAGCGGAAGAAGCTCCTGGGAGAAGTAATATTGGCTGGGTGAGTGTCCAGAGAGATGGGAGTGTGAAGTGAATCCAACCTGGTTTGTACAGTGATCCAGAGCAGTGGAAGGCAGGAAGGTGGTGAAGCATGATCCAGAAAACCTGAAGCAGCCTGAGAATTTCCAAAATGGTGACCAGCATCCGGGTAGAGATGCAAACTGCACACAATGTGAGAACAAGGTAAGTTAATTATAGACGTGACTTGTGAAGCAAAGGTGGCCTGTTACTAACACGGGTTAGATAACAAACTGGCGAGGAACAGATGTGGACATTGGTCTTAAATACTGCCTGTTGATAGTCCTGGATCAATGACAGGTGAGCATAACAGCCACCGTGCAAGGGAAAGCACAGCGTTCGATACTGTCGACCATAATATCCTATTAGAGCCATTAGAGCACGCTGTAGGTATTACAGGTACTGCGCTGCAATGGTTTGTATCATATCTATCTAATAGACTCCAGTTTGTTGGAGAGTCTTCTTCACACACTGACGTTAATTATGGAGTTCCACAGGGTTCAGTGCTAGGACCAATTCTGTTTACATTATACTGCCTCGGGGAGGCATGTATGATCAGATTATTATGCATGCTTCCCATTAATGGCCTCATATTACCACATCACCCTATTAGAGCACATCACTCTCACACTGCAGGTTTCTTCTGTTAATTTGTGCATTTTACTCTGTGAGAGGAAGTTCTCACTCACTTCCTGTATTTATGGCTTCCTGTTTATTGTTGACTTCACAGAAAGGGACAAGGTGAAGAGAGGGAAGAAAACTGTTGTCATTTAATAGAAGTGCATTTTAGGGTTTTGTTTGCTTTAGTGTTGTATGTATTATTGTAAAATGTAATGTACACTTTAGAAGTGTGTGTTTTGTTGCTGGTGAAAAGTGAGTAAGAGGATGATTATAATATTTAGTCTCATGTATGTGTCTTACCTGGATGACTGTATTCTATTTGTATGGACTAGCCCATTGGAGGCAATTTTGTTTGTATAGCTTCAGAGTATTTAAACAGAAGAACTTAGTTGTTCAAGAGACGAGGACCAGGTCAGTGTGCATGTGAGATTCATTTTGGTTGGTTTAAGTTTAGTTATGTTTATTTGTCCAAGGCAGCTTTTGAGTTATTGATTCTTGTAAATATTTTTTGTTACAATGTTTGCAAATAAATCACCTGCTACATTGGACAGCATCTGTTTCCTGATCTTCTTCAGTCACTTTGGCCAAGCCATCTCAGTCATTTTGCAGAATTTGATTTCCTGCTCTTTTAGTTGTTCGACTGTTTTGCAGGGTTATACAAAAATGTTTTCATGAGCTTTTGACTGAGATTCTGAGGTTTCTAAAGCTACGACTGATGTCTGTATTTAAATAGACTTTGTGTCGCATCATACTAAACCTGTTCCCAGGTGCAAGAGGGACTTAAGAAGTTAATAAGTTGTATTTGGGGAACTCCTGACTGAGGTTTCCCTGAGTCAAATCACCAAGACAAGAACAATGACTAAGGAGTCCCTGTTTCTCTGCTCCACACAGCATTTGCTGAGCAAGCAAGCACTGGGCTTGAGGTTGCATGTACACACAGACCAGAATAAATTAATAAAACTCATGTGGGGAGTTTGCAGTGAATGAAAAAAATATTCCAGATGACTGTCACCAAAGCAGTTGCTAACAGGAAGTCATATGATTGTTGGGTTCTCTGTTGTATTACTGTAGGGTCTACCTTACAATACAAAGCACCTTTTGGCGACTGTTGTTGTGATTTGGTGCTGTATAAATAAAAATGAAACTGAACTGAAAGCAGTGTTTCTGAATAACACTGAGCATCTTCTTCAGTGTTATTCAGTCCCATCTTTGTTGAGTCCTCCAGCAGCTCCTAGAAAACAAGTTAGATGTGTAAAGGTAGCATGTGTCAATTTCATGCTGACAATGTTTCCATCCTTGGCTACAGCTCTGAGAAGAGTCAAATCAGAGCCAACCCAGCTAAGGTCCAAGCAGTTCTGGATTGGCCAGAGCTAACCACTTGAAAACATCTTCAGCGCTCCCTCGGCTTCTCTATGTCTTTTATGTTGCTTCAGTTGTCCAGTCTTAGAATATACATTGGCCACGCGTGTCAAAATTCACCTGTCATCCAGCCAAAGTTCAAGTTGCTACAATGTTGTCATATACAGACAACATTGTAGCAACATTTACCCATAATGTAAATCCTTAGACAAACAAAAGTCTCAGAGACGTCTGAGTGGCTGTCTGCCACCTGTCTTCAAAACAAAACTTCTCCCACTCTCCCAGTTGGTCTGCTGCATCATACCTGGAAGTGCCACTGGTCCCATATTGCACTGGATTTTGCTACCTGACTGCCTCCATCTGCAGGTAACACTGTCGTTCTCGCAACTGACCGTTTTTCACACGCTGTGTACTTCATTACTCTCCCTAAGTTCCTCTCTGGCCATGAAACCACCCACATCGGTTTACTTAGAAATAACTCAGGAAGTAAAAGTTATCAGCAATATTTTATTAACTTAGACAAATGCATTTATATGATATTCCGGTGCATACTCCATACCAGTTTAGAGTGTTCAACAATCAGGCAGGTGGTAGTGTGTTCTGACTCGGCAGCTGTTCTTTCAAGTCTACAATCATTTTGTTCGAAGACAAGGCAGGGCATGCTGTATGCTGTTCTGGAGACTATAAGAAGGATAAGGTGTTGTGGTGACAATATTCACTTTCTTTGGGTGCCAGCTCATGTAGGGATCAGTGGAAATGAAAAGGTGGATAGGTTGGAAAAAAAGAGCGTTGACTAAAAATAGGACTGAGATGGCAATTACAAGCAGTGGATCTGAAGCAAAAGGTATTGTTTGGAGACAGGTTGTTCAGGAGTGGCAGAAGCGGTGGGATTCGGGGAGTAAGGGCAGACAATTGTATCATCTAAAGAAGGAGGTGGCAGAGAGTAGGTTGTATAGGGGTAATAGGAGAGATGAGGTGGTCATTACCAGGCTTAGACTGGGACATTGTGCATTAAATAAAACACTACAGATGATAGGAGAACATGAGACGGGGCTTTGTGGAGTGTGCCAGGAGGAGGTGGAGACAGTAGAGCATGTAATACTGCGGTGCAAGGGTTATGATGTGGAGAGGACAGTTCTGCAGAATAGGTTGACGGAGCGGGGAATTGGGGAATTTAATCTAAAGAGTGTATTGGAGGGTAGTAGGGCACAGGTGAGGGAACTGGTGGGGTTTCTGAAGGATATAGGTGTTTATGAAAGAGTGTAGGGTTTTTTTGTTTTTTGTTTGTTTGTTTTTGTTTTGATACAAATTGTAAACTCACTGTCTGACCCATACTCCGGAACAGTAGGAGGCGGTAATGCTCCTTTACGTTGGTTGCAAACCGCCGTTAAACACAAAGAAGAAGAAGAAAACTCCATACCAGTTGGTGGCGGTAATGCACCAATTCGTTGTTTGTCAACAGCCAATGAATACAAAGAAGAAGAAAAAGAATCAGCAGAATATCGTCAAGCATAGGAACTCGGCTGGAGCCACTTCCATCATGTCAGGATAGAAAAGCAAACAAACAGCAGAAAAAGCTCGGTCGAACCATCCTTTTCCGAAACGGAGTCTTTACGATGGAAGGCGAGGAGGAGAGGGGTGTTGTTCGTGTCAAAGTCAAGGTGGGAGAATGATGGTTTCTTTGACTTCCACATAGGCTGCCAAAGACTGCTAACAGCGAGCAATCATATTATCGCATAGGTTAAATTGGCTGTTTAGACAGACACGCTCCCGCGTTAATGTTAAACATCGAAAATATGCACTCCGTAAACTGGATGTTTAGCAGTGTGCCATAACAGAGGGGGCCTCTTCTATTTATTTGGGGGTTTTCGGTAGAATTGCTTCTTCTCGATGCCGATCAGTCATTGTCCCTCTCAGTTTACACTGAGTAAACCTGTAATGTACACCTGACATGGTTATCGGTCATAACACGTTGACAATATCCAATGCAAACATCGGGCTGTCACAGAGGTGAGCTGACGTCACTTGCCTGCCCAGAAAATGTGTGCGTATTGTGCCTGTAGGTATCCCCGGCGGTGTTGTTTCCCCTGCGTCGGCAGCACGTCCGGTTGACTCCGCCTCCATTACAAACAGCGAGACGTGGAAGCAGCGATGTTTACTTTAGTGCAAAACTGAAAGATGACTGTCGTTACAAACAGAAAATGATACATTTATTGTTCTCACTTTATGAGATCATTTTAACAAACCGACGACATTTTGCCCGATAATTATTTTTATCCTCCTGTACCTTCACTGCATAAAGAGCTAAAACTCCAAAATTTCAGGAGTAGCTGGTCATTAGAAGAAGTGTTTGTGAACTAAAAATCAAGAATGAGGGAAACTCTTTGTCCGTGATTTGGAGAGCCCAGTGGGAAGTCTGCTGGGGATGCCGTGGCAGGACAGGTGCACCAGCATTTTTGTTGTGTCAATTGTTATCTGCATCAAAGACATACTAGCTTATAATGTTACGAACCTTTTTGCTGTATGTTGCACAATACTTCAAAGTTTAAAGGTCATAATATGACAAACTTCATGCAGAGGAAAGAAATGTACACTGTATACCCTGCATCATTTAATTATACTGTTAAATTAATGGCCTTTTTGTGACACAAAAGAAATTCATAATACTGTTATAGTTGCGTAAATAAAAGTAGGGTAGAATGTGTAGAAACTAAAAAGCTAGTTTCTACACATTATTTCTATCACATTATCAGATATCAAAAAGGTTTAATATTCGAATGCACATTTGAACAAAATGTATTCAAATATTGAACCAAATAATAATGTTGATTGATATAAAAACCAGAAAAAAATCCCTTCATCCTTCAAGCTCGAGTCCTCTACCAGAGTCTTGGGAGCTCAAGGGTCCTGCACGGTATCTTTGCTGTTCCTAGTACTGCGCTCTGCTGGACACCACTACTGTATCCGGTTGGTCAGCCATCACCAGTTTATCCGCCTGTATCTGGAAGTCGCACAGAATCTTAACTCGGTCATGCTCAACCACCCTAGGGGGCGTATCCAATTTTGACCTCGTGACGTCCAGGACATACAGATGTTCCTGTACACTATGCCGGCCACTTGATTATGGCGTTCCATGTATGCCCTGCTTGCTAGCATCTTGCACCCTGCTGTTATGTGCTGGATTGTGTCAGGGGCATCTTTACACAGCCTGCACCTGGGGTCTTGTCTGGTGTGATAGACCCCAGCCTCTATGTGCTCAGTGCTTGTTCCTGTGCTGCCATGATTAGTGTCTATGTGCTGTCACTCCAGCTTTGTCCAGCCACTGGTAGGATTTCCAGCCACTTCGTCTATCTGCCGGTGGTACATACAGGGGCCTTTCCTTCATGATGGTTCTTCTTGCTCCACTTCTTTCTTAGGTTTCTGCTGCCTGAGCTGTTCACTAAGCACACAGTCAGTTGTGGCCAACTTCCTGATGTACTCATGGATGTTTGTTGTCTCATCCTGGACGGTGGTTCAGACACTCACTTGCCCTCTGCCTCCTTCCTTTCGCTTTGTGTACAATCTCAAGGTGCTGGATTTGGGTTGAAACCCTCCACACATGGTAAGGAGATTGATGTAATCTCTCCAGCATGTCTTGGGTTTGCCTCGGTGCCTCCGTCTGGTGGGCCGTGCCCAGAACACCTCACCCAGAAGGCGCCGAGGAGGCATCCTAATCAGATACCCAAACCACCTCAACTGGTCGTGCTCCTTTTCCAGCTGAGGACCACAACCTCAGATTTGGAGGTGCTTGTTCTCATTCCCGCTGCTTCACACTTGGCTCCGAACTGCTTTAGTGCAAGCTGGAGGCAACCACCAAGGCCACATCATCTGCAAACACTGTTTTTCCCATGTGAGCGTTGAAGTTTTCCAGTAGGATGACAGAAACACTAGATGGATCACCCTAAAGCATCCCACTCAGTGACCCCATGAAGGCTGGCTAGTCTGAACTGTCCATTGGTGCATAAGCACAGATGACAGTCAGGACCCATTCCCCGACCCAAAGGTGCAGGGAACCAATCATCTCATCCACCAGCAAAAACCCCAGCATACTGGCAGCAAGGTGAGAGAATACAAGAATACCCATACCTGCCTACCACCTGTCACTGAGACCGGAACAGAGTCCAGCCCCAAGCTGTGCATTGAAGTGAGGCTACTGTAGCTTTATGTATCTGTTAACCTCAGGCTTCTTATTCACCACAGAGGTTACATTCCATGAGTGTGGTCCCATGACGCTTCTTTGGGCTGTGCCTGCCAGCACAGATGGCATAAGGCCCGACCCCCCCAGACGCTCACCTTTGAGTTCCCTCTCCAGGCCTGGTTTCAGGGTGAGGCCCCAGTAACCCTTTTGCAGATAGAATAAACAGTCCCTTGATTTCTATTCTTTTCATAGGGGTCGACTTAATCGTGCTTTGTCTGGCCCCTCATCCAGGACAAATTTGCCCTGAGAGACTGTAGCACCCCCTAGGCAACCCCCCACCCCCCAACAACAGGGGATGACGTGGAGCATTATTCCATTAATTTTATGTGTTTTGTATGCTTTACATTCAAATAGACGAATTATTATGTATTTTGTTTTATAATTATTTTACAGTTATGGTCTAGTAACAATGCATTGTTTTTTATTTTATTATAGGGCGGTATAGTATCCCATTGACTTGGTTTGTATCTCTTATTCTCCTACCATGGTTTAACCACACCAAGAATGTTTGTATGTTTACTTGTTTGTCAGTGATGAGATTGTAATATGATTTTTATTTATTTATTTATTTTTTCCCAGAAATGTGATGGGGCACTTCCTGTGGAGTTTCGCTCCTTTGCTGTTGATCCCCAGATAACATCGCTGGAGGTTTTGCAGCACATACTTATCAGAGCCTTTGATTTGAATGGGTAAGAATAGTCAGAATGGCCAAACAGACTTATAAACAGAGAAGTGCCCAAAGAATTTATCTAACATTGTTTAAATATCTTTCTTGAATTAGGAAGAGAAATTTCAGCGTTGGTTACCTGTCTCGCGATCGCAGCGGGGCTGAAATGTATATGTCTCTGGTCTCTGACTGGGATTTGGATGCTGCGTTTGTCAGTGCAGCCAGACCATTTCTGCAGCTCAAGATGGATATAAAACCTTCTGAGGACAGTAAGAACACCAGCAACTTAAATCAAGACTGAAAGCAAAAATGTTATAGATTTCTAATTTATGATGTAAATAAAATAAATTTTAAAGATCAAAACTACAGTCTGTGGTAGAACATTTTGTTGCCCATCACATCCAAACTTTTAAAAGTCTGTTTGCAGAAGAGAAATGATTACAACAAAGAATACCTCTTTCAGATTGAAACCAGGCATCAAAACGTGACACAGGAAGGACTAAAACACTGTTGCTGTTAAATCTGCTTGTCATTATTTCACTGCAGGCCCTGTTTTGGAAGACTGGGACATCATAAGCCCCAAAGACGTGATTGGCTCTGAGCAGCTTCTCACAGAGAAGACTAGATCCTTGGCATCTGCAGCTCTTCCCTTCACCCAGTCTCTACTGTCCCAGGTTCCTTTACCTTTCCTCACTCTGTTTAACCTAACCACACTCTCTGAGCCACGTTTTTGCTTATGCACCTGTTTCTATTCTGTTTAGGTGGGCCGGACCCTGTCGAAGGTCCAGCAGGCCTTCAGCTGGTCTTATGGGGAGGAGATCAAGCCTTTCAAGCCCCCTCTAAGTGACGCTGAGTTTCACAGTTACCTTAACGGACAGGGACAGTTGACCCGGCCTGAGGAACTCAGACTGCGAATCTACCATGGGGGTGTGGAGCCGTCGCTGCGGAAGGTTTAGCACCTGTGTTTGATTAATATTGTATATGAGCACCTTGTACGCTCTAAACAAAATAATCTGGTTATTATTTAAACTGAACAAATTCTTGTGCTAATTCTGGCTATCCTAGCTCTCCCTCTTGGCTGAGAGTTTTAACAGTCAGCCAGCTTGCAACCAGATTCGAACTGATACGTTCAGTCATTTGCGATTTTTGGATGAAAAGATGGAACTTGAAGGACAATTAAGAACATATATGTGCAATTATAGAATTTGTATTTTATGACTTACATTTCTCAAGGATTAACTCCTCTGTTGTCCTCTGTTGGGTTAGGTGGTTTGGCGTTACCTCCTGAATGTCTATCCAGATGGACTTAGTGGACAGGAGAGAATGGACTACATGAAGAGGAAGACGAGAGAGTATGACCAGCTAAAGAGAGAGTGGACAACCCGGGTTAGTCATGAGGACCTTGAATTTATCCGTGGAAATGTTCTCAAAGACGTCCTGAGGACGGATCGAGCTCATCCATACTATGCAGGCTCTGAGGATAGTCCCCATTTGACTGCCCTCACAGATCTACTCACCACATTTGCCATCACTCATCCACAGGTTTGTATTGGCGCATTATCTGGAACGCAAATCTTCTCCTGCAGTCTGAATCTCTTAACCCTCTGTATCCACAGAAACGCCAGAATCTTGGCTAAAAGCTCAACAAACAAATAGAAGAGCATGTAAACACAAATGACATAAACACAAAGCATGGATTCCCTGTTTGCAGAGTCACAGACAAGTATGTAACATTGAAAGCCGGCATCTCGCAGATTCCAAAACTGCAAGTTTCATCACGCTCCGACCAAAATTCACTGAACCAGCAGCAAAAGGAAACCAGACCACGCTTCGAGTTTGAAAAATAGTTGCATGAATTTTGTCTTACCTTTGCTGTTTTTCATCTAAAACCTATTTTGTCACTGTTAAAGTTCATTAACTAAATAACTCCATCTCCTACAATGCCTCAGAGAAGTTTTTCATCAAAAGAAAATCACAATTTTCTGCCCGTTACAGAGATTACTGTCTGATAGTGACGGCACGTATGAGAAGAAAAGGAACAAACCAAGACAAAATAACAAGGCTGATATTTTTCTTTAAGAAAAGACTGATTTGCATGACTTTAGCTTTTCTAATGGTTTGCTCAAAGCAATCCAGTTTTGATTCCTTTAAAAGTATTTTAATGTCGGCTGTTTTAAGGAAGAAAGACCACGGTCTTAAATGATACATTTGATGATTGTGACATGACATATAACGTGATATAGAAATGTGTTCTTTGTGCAAACTGTCATCTTTTGTAACGTTTTGCCATTGTGTTGTTTTTCCAGATCTCTTACTGTCAAGGCATGAGTGACATTGCCTCCCCAATACTTGCAGTAATGGACAACGAGGCACACGCCTTCATTTGCTTTTGTGGCATCATGAAACGCTTAGAAGGAAACTTCCGGCCAGACGGGCAGCTCATGTCTGTTAAGTTCCAGCATCTGAAGCTCCTCCTGCAGTACTCCGATCCTGAATTCTACTCTTACCTAGTGTCCCGAGGAGCTGACGACCTCTTCTTCTGCTACCGTTGGCTTCTTCTGGAGCTTAAACGAGAGTTTGCGTTTGATGATGCTCTAAGGATGCTGGAAGTTACTTGGAGCTCTCTGCCCCCAGATCCTCCTGAAACTGAAGTGGAGCTTCTGGGGCCACCTCTGGAAGCCGACGAAACAATGTTCAGCAACTTTGAAGACAAGACGGTTGAGGACTACTTTCAAGATAAGGAACAAAAAGAGAAGCAGCGTCGACGGCACATGCTGCGACCTTCAAGAGAAGAAGCAGACATGAACATAAATGCCATCGCTGATGAAATGGACAGGCAAAGCGTGAGCTCGGACAAAGCAAATGTGGGTGACGAGTGTGATATCCCTCAGGTAACCATGGCAAAGACAGATTTGAAAGGTGCTCCCTTCGAGAGGCAGACTAGTTTTGGGGAGTTTAAATATTATACTGCCCGAAATGAAGACAGCTTTGATATGGAGGAGGTTGAACAGCATCCTCCATGTCAACAGGGTGCGGTGGTTTCAGAGTCGATAACGAGCATCCCGAGGCGCCAATCCACAACTGACACTGAGGAGGACACGGGAGAGCAAACACCACTGTTTAAAACTTTTGATAATGATGTTTCTCCACCTCTTTTCCCAAGCAGCCAACCCGTCTGGAAAACTGGCTCCTCTGTCTCTCCCATGTCTTCAGTGTCACCATCGAGTTGGCCTGGTGTTTCTCCAGACTCTCCTCCAAAGTCCACATCACCATACGTGAGCAACGAAAGTGAGGCCTTACCAAGAGCTGGCCTAAACGTGTCAGCTTCTTCTACTCAGTTGCCCAGCAGTACACGCATCAGTTCACCCACAACCCCCACTGCACGGACATCCGTCAGCTCTCTTTCTACTGCTCAAAACAGATCCCTGCTGTCTTCACCCATTTTGTCCTTTGGAAGAGGAACATCTTTGTCTGGTTCCAGGTTGTACTCAAACAGTCTCCTCTCACCTGGCAACAAATCCCCCAGCAGCGCTGCTAATACGCCCAGTTCTCTAAAAGCCGAGACCACTGGCATCAAGCCGTGTTCCTTGCCACCTCCTCAAGAGTTTGGTAAAGGCAACCCCTTCATGCTGTTCCTGTGCTTGTCCATCCTGTTGGAGCACAGAGACCATATCATCAAGAACAGTTTGGATTACAATGAGCTAGCCATGCACTTTGATCGCCTTGTGCGACGCCACAACCTGAGCAGAGTGCTGCAAAGAGCCAAGGCCCTGTTTGCAGAGTACTTGCAAAGTGAGGTGTGGGACTCAGAAGAAGGGGATGAGGTTAGCTCAGACTCTCCAACAACAGCTACTGCTACTCAGCACTCCCCTTCTTCAGCCATCTCTGCTAAGCCCATTTACAGCCCTTTAGCATCTCCACAGTTGTCATCTCCAAACTCAACCTATAATTTGGCAAACACCATTCCTTCTCTGATAGCTCAAAATTCCTTTTCCACCAGTTCCTGATTCTGTTGTACATCACTGGCCTCCTTTTCCGGACTGCTTAGTGGATTCAGCTCTTTCAATTCTGTCTCTAATTAAATACATATATTCCTTAAGGTCAGTGTAATATTTTTCTTGCTTGTTCTCTGGAAGTCGGGATAAAGAACCTAAGAAGCCTTTTTTCCATTGGGGTTGCTGATTCTTGAAGCTCAGTAATTCGGGAATCTGATATTTGACCCTGAGCCTGTCTGAATCATACACTTGGTGCATTTAACCCGTGTTGCCACTTTTATCATGTTTGTTTACAATCTGATTTCCTCTCCAGGAAGCCATGGAAGTATGTTAATTAAAACACGGGAGTTCAATTACTTAAAAACATAATGGGATGGTGGTTTCTTGAACTCAAGTCTTTGCTTTCACTCATCCCGAGTGCACGAACCACTGAATAATTGCAGAATTTGTATGTTTTGTTTTGTTTTTTGTTTGTTTGCTTGTTTATTGTTTTTTTTGTTTTTTTTTAAATAACCTCAAGTGTGACTTGTTACTCATAAAATAACATGTTTGATAGGGATGTGACCCTGTGACCCCAATAATTTAATCCGATAATCTAAATTCTTTTAGTTTGGATATTTTAAATAACTGTGTGTGTGAACAAGGAGCCACTCGCTGACTATTTAGTTGGCATGTTGTTTCATTTCTTTGTATCTTCAAAGCAAACATGCAGAAAGGCATTTGCAGTGACATTCACTGTGCTCGGGAGCACATGGTGCACCATCCAGGACTCATTTCTGCCTGAAATTGCTTCCTGTTGAAAGTAGGTTGTCCTCTAAAACACTCACTTGAGGCAACTAGTTGTGAACTGGTGCCATACAAATAATATTGAATTGAAAACATACTTGGCAATATTTGACACATAACACGACCATAGCTGCATACTTATTGGCCAGTAGTTCCTCATAGAGTAGCTATGGTCCAGATGAACTGGTTTACTTATTACAAACATATAGCTGCTGCGTATGGTCCAGTCTCTGCTCTTTAGACGTTTTCCAGTCAATTTCTAGTTCTTTCTAATTCATCTCGAAGTTGTAAGACTAGCTCACCATAACCACAACCTACCCTATACTGGAGCAGACAGTATGAAGGCATAGGTTCTGATGTTGAAACTGAGATGGGGCCGCTGTCTCTGATCCAACCTCTGCTAAGCTGCTGTTAAAACAAACAGTTGTGACGTCTCTTTAAAACATGTTAGCCCAGGACAAAAACTGTGAACATCAGTGTGGTTTCAGTCTACTTTGTACAAATGCCTTTTTATTAAGAGACCTTGTGCTGGGGTCACAAAATTAAAACTACATGAGTAGTAAAGTAAGTACTGCACACTGTAAATGTGTTTATTGAGTAATGTTTAATTTTAGCACTTTGCTCATTGCTCTTTTCCAAAGACAGTGTTTTATGAATGTACAGCTCGCATCTTCTTTTGTCCTTTTTGGAGGGAAACTAAGATCTGTGGTGATCTCACAGAGTGAACCCGACTAACAGCAATCAATCAAAAAGCAGCTGAAAGCTGTCAGGACACGCCCAGGACGATTGGCCCTATTTTGTTGTTTTGTTTTTTTTGAGTTGATTCACAGATTTATTGATCACATTAGATATGTGCCTGTGAAATCAAAGCTTGCATTGTGCTAGCTCTGATATAAACTCCACTCTAACAAAGCTTACATTCATCATTTTCTGTTATTGTTTGTGTCAAAGCAGTTATGCTCATGCTGTGGTTATAAAAGGTGGTGATGATGTTCTGGTCTTATTTTTTACCAGCTCAACATAGGTGAAGGGAAGCAAAATACATATTTATGTTTTAGGCCATGACACTGTCAATAAGCTGGGCAGCTGGAGAAATGCTTACTCTGGATGGGTTTTGGCCCCGGTCACATGAATCCATCCTTAGACCACATGCTCGACGTTCCAGACCTCAGCTCAGTTGTGTGCCATCTGTTAGGGATATGAAGGCACAACTACAAATTTTGGGAGTAGATCTTAAAACATTCTTCTTCTTAGCATGGTTTACCTTACCTATTCTTACTTTTTAAGGGATAGGTATTCTGCAAACAGTACTCATGCAAAAGTAACGCTTATTTGAGAAATACCTTCTGAGGACTGTTTCTATTTAAACAGAATTTGAAGTGACTGATATCGTTGGAGAAACTCGTATGGTTATGATTCTGGGGTTCTGTTTTGCCTCCTTTTGTATGTCAGTATTTAATATCAAAATAAACCAATCTGAAGTAACTGTACTCACTGGACTGTGAGCTAGCAATATGTACATTTATTTAAAAAGATTTATCTCAAGTTATCTATGTAAACAAAAGTTAAAACACAATGTTACTGATTGTATATTGGACACAAATAAATATTCAGTGCAGCTGATTGCATGGAGGATGATTGTTTTGAACTGATTCATGAAGGCTACAAAAGTCCCAAGTGTAGAATTTGAAATACAATCCTGTTCTCAAAACTGCCTCAATTTTAATTTTACTTGGGTGGATCTAGTACTTCTTTGTTAATTCATTTAAAGCAATTAAGCATTTTAAGAAGTTAGTCTAACTGATGCACACATGAGGTTCACGCCTGATTATAAATTCTGCTTCACACCCACCATCTGATGACAAAGTTGAGTTGTAGACACAGTAGGGTTGAATTCGATGTCAGCACATCCGTTGCAGCTGTAACAGCTTCAGCTCTTCTCGGAAGGCTTTCTACAACGTTTAAGAGTGTAATTATGTCAATTCTGACCATTCTTCCGAAAGCCTGGCCTATTCATCCCAAAGGTGTTCTGTCGAGTTGAGGCCAGGACTCTGGCGTGGAAGAGCTTGACTAGCCAGAACAAACTCCCTCATATGTGTCTTTGACTTTGATTTGTACATTGATGCACAGTCATGTTGGCACAGGAGGGGCCATCTCCAAACTGTTCCTACAAAGGTGAGAGCATGAAATTGTCCAAAATGCCTTGGTATACTGACGCATTAAGAGTTCCTTTGACTGGAACAAAGGTGCATCTGACAGTTTGCATTAAGGTTTGGATGCAGCTGCTCAGCCATGGAAATCCATTCCATAAAGCTCTGTATGTGCTGAGCTAATCTGAAGGCCAGGCGAAGTTTGCAGGTGTGTATCCATTTACTCTACAGAAAAGCTCCGTGTTGCTGTCATTCCCAGTTGCTTCACTGTTATATTACCTGTATCAGTTGACTAAGGAATTTTTAATGAGGAAATTTAACATCTGGAATTGTTACACAGGTGGCATCCCGTGTAACAGGGTACCACTGTGCGCTCCAGAGAGCAACCTGCTCTGTCACAAGGAGCAGTCTGCAGACTTAGGTCCTTGCTTTTATACACCTGTGGTCAATGAAGTGATTGGAAAACCTGAATTCAATGATTTGGATGGGTGTGTGAATTATTTTGGCAACAGCATCATTTATATTGCTCATGTTATGTTTGAGCAGGGGTAGCTTGTCGGCTATCACGATTGGCTGTCTACCTGCAGAGAGTGTTGTCAGTGGAGGGAGTGTGCAAAATAATCAGCCCACCGCGTCTGTGGGCTTCACTTCCTGGTGTTGTTGCCAATTGTAGACATGAGCAAAGTTGTAACTTACAAAGGAGTTGAAGTGAAATCAAGTGGAGGACTACACAGGAGCACATTTGCAGTGGTTGAAAACATGTACATGGACCCTATGACAATGACAGATTTGCAGGATCATAAACCTTTAATACTTATTTTATGCTTGAACACGGATAGTTCAAAGGTAGCCTGTCGGCACTCACAGACTGATAAAAATGTAATACATCTGGTCTTTAGGCTACTCGTAATTGTTTTTGTCGGTCCATCAGCAAACTGCTGAGAAGATTAAAGTTATAACTTACAAACTGCTCAAGTAAAATGGAATTTTAAAACAATAAAAAAATGGTCATTGCAGCTACTGTCTGTTATTTGCATCCTTTATTTTTCATCATTTATGATTATTTTTACATTTCAACTCTCTTCCCCTTTCAGTGTCACACAGTCAGCATTTTACTGAAAAATAGATGATCTGCGTCCAGCAACATGAATGCAAAACTGTTGAAAACATGACAAAATCAAAGCTGAAGAAATGTTTTAATCTTGGGATTTATCAAAGAACATTTTAAAAAAACAAAACAAGCAGAGGACGAGGCTGTAGTGACAGATGTAGCTGTACTGAATGTCAGCAGCGTCAGGAAGAAGGAACACGAGAAGCTGGAGAAGAACCAAGAGCTGAGAGGAGAACAGGGAGAGCTGTGGAGCGTGAAGGTAACAGTAGGGGTATGATATGGAACAGCCAGTTTGTGTTAGCGCTCTTTTAATCTTAGCAAACAAAATAGTTAAAGCAGATTAATGATCTTGCAGATATGCTAGGTGGTTAGTGATGTGTGGAACTGTGTATACACACGTAAATGCTGCCTGACATTTTTTTCCGAGTGTCATTTCGGTCCACACTCCATCACAGTTGGTGGCGGTAATGCAGCGTTTCGGTTTTTGGTAACCGTAAACAAAAAAAGAAGAAGAGTTGAAACTGTAGTTTCCGGTTCCGGGCTAACAGTATCCTTCACAAGTGGCAAAATGTTGACCCGAATTTCGCGGTTTGGGCTGACTTTGCCCCGGTTACTTTATAATCCACCAGCCCGGTTGGTCTCCCAGTCTAAAGCGAACAGTGCTACAGGCTCGACCGCGGTGACGGAGCTCCACCCCGAGGTCCAGCATTCTGGTCACGGTGAGGTCAGCCCGTATGTCAAGGTGAGTTCTGCTCGATCAGATTTGAGGACAGCATGCTAATGTTATTTTTACACAGTAAAGGGCTTTACACACCGGACGCGTTCAATTCTGTGCGTTTAAATTATTCTCGCACACCCCCATTAATGCAGCCGTTCACGCCGACCGCGTATTTTCACTGGACGAATTTACGGCATTTATTTTTTCCCAACCAGGCTCGATTTTTGCGGTTCTTCAGATCCAAATAAACCGATCTGATTGGTCAGATCGGTTTATTTTGCAACAAGTGCGCTGAGAGTTTAAATTGCGCACCAGTTCTGAATATACAATAGTATCGCAATGATTAAAAATAAAAATTCATTGATTAAAAAAATACTATTTTTACCGCAGACATACAGCTAGCCTGCTCTGGCTCAGTCGGTTCTCTGAAATGATTTGTCTGCTCGTGAGATCCGATCAGGTGTTCGTTTTGTTTCTGTTTGTTTGGTTTTTCTAAGCAGTGTATTTTGTGTGAGAACCATTGAATCTTACAAGGCCGCTATTAATTTAAAATAAAACACGAATATGCCTATCAGAAAAACAATTAATATTTCACAAATGTGTAAATATCAAAAACTGTCCATAATATTAGACTGATTTTAAAAGCTGCTTTAAGCTATTCCCTGTCAGAAGAGGTCACCTGATAATGCAGGAAAATGTCTGTGGGACATTTAAGCGTTTGCAAATTCTTCAGTTTATTCCTCAGGTTCAACTTTCCTCTGGCTTGTCTAGATGTAGTCAGATAAGGCGGTTTTAAGTCAGATTCTCCTGAATAAAACAAAGAACTTTAGTTGTTCTGTTAACATACAAATCATATCAGAAAGTGTAGACAGGCCAGTATCATCCTTCCAGTACTGACTGAAAACATGTTGGATACTTAAACTGGTCCCCTTTTGTGGGTTTTTTCAGAATCCGGAATACCATGGCTTCTCCAGCGATCCAGTGGAGGATGAGTGGAATATGAAAGTGGGCTTCTTCTTCGGCATTTCAGTTGCTCTCGTCATTGGAGGAACTTTTATCCACTATTTACCCGACCATGGGTGAGTTCTCAATTTATCTTTTCATATCAGCTCATTTATACGGTGGCTAGGCTTAGGACTTAGCTATGGTTCTTTGTCAAAGGATAGAGTGAAAATGTCAGATGTCTTGTCCTAAGTTAAAATAGGATTATATACACTACTCGTCAAAAGTTTCAGAACACCACAACTTTTTTTTAAAATTTAAAATTATGCAGTTTAATGTCTCATTGCACTCTGAAATGAAAGCATGCTACAAATAAGTAATTGGAGTTTTAAAAAAAAACAAGTCATGGAATCAGTTTATAGACCAAAATTCTAAACCTTTACTCATCAAAGTAGCACCTGATATAACAGCTGAACACATCGGCTGCATTCTTTCTACAATGGAAATCAAATATTCTCCAGAAAGTTCTTCCCATATTCCCATCTTCCTTTTTCCCCAACATAGTTCTGGCACAGCTTGGACTTATGTTTTGGGTCATTATCTTGCTGTAGGATGTATTGCACTGCAGAATGCTGTTGTAGCTGTTTTGGTTCAGGGAGCCTCTCATGCTGTACAAGTCACCGACCCTGGATCCAGCAAACAGCCCCAGACCATCACACTTCCTCCTCCATGTTTGACAGACGATGCCACACACTGTGGAACCATCCATTACCTACTCCACAGCAAAGATCCTGTGTGATGATCTCAAGATTTCAAATGTTGATCCATCAGTCCATAATACCTTCTTCCAGTCTTCAGTAGTCCAATGGTGGTGTTTCATGTCCCAGCCAAGCCTCTTTGTCTTATTCTGACGTCTGGCTTTCTTGCTGCAACTCGTCCTGTCAAACCTGCAGCTCAAAGTCTTCTCTTCACAGCTGAAACTGAGACTTTCTTACTACGACCACTATTAAGCTGCTTGAAGCTGTTGTCCTGTGAGCCGCCTATCACACAGCTGTTAACTTGGCCTCTGATTGAGTCGTGTCTTTGGGTCTGCAGACCTCTTCCTGTCAGTTTGTTTCTGAGCCTTTGGATGTTGAAGGAAACTAAACTCACTGACACCTTGACTTTCTTTGCAGTTTCTCTGTAGGGCAGACCGACATTTATAAGTGTTATGATGGTCTGTCTCTCTTCCATTGTTAATCACCTTTTTCTCACCATTTGTGTACCATCACACTGCTTTCTGCAGTACAACACTGTTCAACTGATGCTGACAAGCATATGGTACCACAGTGTGTTGCAACACTTCTTTAATGCAGACAGAGGGAGAAGTAATCCAGAAAAGTCGGAACAGCTGTAGAAATTAGTAGCACCAGCTTTCAAGGCTTGATCAAGCTCCATTGTTGCAGAACAGATTAAATTTTTAATCCGTTTTTGTATAATTCTGAAATGTACATGATATTTCAGTTTTAGGTAACCTTACCATTTTTTCCCCTTTTTTTTAACCTCTGGCATTTCACCGCTTTGTACCATTTCAAGCTATTTATTGGACTTGAATTGCAATAAATAACTGGATAAATGTGGGTGTTCTAAAACCACGCGTGTGTGCGTTATGTGTGTACACGGATTCTCTGTCACCATACCACCAACAACGGCGGGCTCCCAGCACACAATTTCAAAACCCCTGCTGACCCTGACCTCTCAGCATAGGTTGAACTTGGGATATAATTCAGTTTTACTAGAGTAAAATAAAATCAGCTTAACACCTGATTTGATTGTGGCCCATCGAACCATTGACCCAGTAATGGCCAAGAAAAAGACTAAAGGCAGCGAGGTGTCCTTTCAATGTAAAGGTATGATCAATAATTGTCGGCACCACCAAGACTTATATCCAAGTTCATTTGTATGCACTTGTATGTTACTGATATATTAAGTGTGATTATATTTCAGTATAGTGGTGTGCAATTCTTTACCAGTTTGTACCAGTTCCTACTTGGAAAGTCCACTGGTGTCTGCTCAGATCTGCAAACACTTTAAACAACATTCTTTTAGTTATTATCCTGAGAAATGTGTGTTTTGTTTTGGCTTTTTTTCATGTTTTTATTTTTTTATTTTTGGTAAAGCGTCATGGTCAAAGGACGCTCCAAACTAGTAGAGCAGGGCGATATGACCAAAAATATTTATCTATGTCATTTTCTTATCGTTGCCCGACATTATACCAGTATTACCGTGAACGGTATGGCCCAGCTCTACAAACTAGTCACCAGTTCTTGAAATTGTCCCCATTTTGGCCTCATCAGAGTACCTTGGGATTAAGAACACTATGAATGCTGCAAAGTGAGCCGTCGTTTCTGAGCTGTGGTTAAGCCAGCCACTTACATTTTCTCACCAGGGTGGAAATTGGCACCTGCCGCTGGCCAAATGTGGGTAAATTTCTGAAGTGGTGTGTAAATGTGAACAATGCACAAGCCACTGTGGTGGGTTTCACAGGAGGCTGTTGCTAGCATCAGCCTTGAAGAAGTGCAGGAGGGATGCAGTCCCTATAAGAGAGTGAGGAAGATGAAGGTGGAATTCATGTAAGAAAATCGACAATTCAGGCAAAATGAGTGGCTGCTTTGAACATGAGCCACCCTCAGTATCTAAAGTGTAGCAATTAATTCCCACATGCTGCCCTGCTGAGGAAACTAAGATGTCCTAACCAAGCAGTAACTGTACCAGCCCGAATAAAAAGGAAAACTTTCAGTAATCAAACAAAATGAAATAAACGTATGTTTGCATGATGTCTTGATTCATAGTTAATCATCCAGGTAAAGAAATCCCCACAATGTTGATTCTGTTTATCTCCCCCTGAAAACACTACATCCAGTTGAATGAACTTCCTGTCATTAAATGTAATTGTTTGAGCGATCACGAAGGGCCGATTTTATTTTTGTTTTTGAATCCCCTCCCTGATCAGCTGTGTTCTTAGGACTGTGGTTAGAGGCGTAGCTGCCACTGACACGTTACATGAAAGGACTTCGAAATCTTTCTGATTCCATTCTGGCCCCTTTGAGCGCGTCCGTACTCGAGGCTCGTCTGTTTTTAACAGTTCACATCATCTTTGTCGTGTTTGTGTAATACAAAGCAGCAGAGGAATAGCGTGAGTGAAAACACTTTCTACATCCTTTTTGTGAAAATGTTATTTTTCACACCCTCCTGCATACACTCAGTATTTTGTTCTCGTGTATTTTTTTTTATTTATTTTTTTGGGTTAAAAATACAACTGCTTAGATCATCTGTGTTCTTGTCTCGTAGTTTGTGTGTGAGCACCCGTGTGTACACCTGTGAGCATGAGCTAGCTTGTATTCAAAAGGTTCCTTCATGTAATGACTGCTAGAGGGTGTGGGGGGGGCCACAGCCCCGTCCTCCAGGGCATGAAGCAGGTATGGAGGAGATCCAGGCTCCAGACATCCAGAGGCCCCCAGAACACAGGAGACCAAGGAAGACCAACGCTTATCAATATATTAATAAGCAATACTTAGGAGCACAGCAGACGCTAACGGAATATCAAGTTAATAACACTTTATTTTTTTTTAAACAGTGACTTGAGATTAAGAAACTTAAATTTTACAGTTGGAATATTTTTAAAATGTAAATAGAATGAAAGTATTTGCGAAACTCTTTAGAATTGCCTCACATAGAGGATTTAAAGTATAACATGAGGCTTGCAGACAGCAGCGTTTGTAATTGTAAATTCATGAAGGAAATTGTCCCTTTTCCAATCAGTTATTGTCATTAATAACACAGTAATTTAAACTGGCTCTACTGAAGCAAGGTGCGAGCAGCATTATAGTGCATTAGTGATTTTGCATTATATCCATTCAAACAGCATAAATTAAAAGTAGCATGTATGTAACCAGATCAGTAATTTCCCCCCACTGTTTGCATCAGCAGTTGCTGTCCTCCTTAGCCGGGTTGTACTGGATGGCCTTTGTAATTTTCTCAAAAAGAAGTTTGTTTCCATCTTTAGCGTGAACGGTTTTCTTGCATATTTTACAAAGTGCTGCTTTGTTGGAGGCAGCTGAAGCAGCTTCCTTTTTAGGTATTAGCTCGTCGTAGGCTGGCACATGGCTCTTACTCTCTGACATGCTCAGGTTTGTTTCTATTTTACACTAGAGAACAATAATGCAAAACTTTACAATAGTAATGACATCACTATGACATTTTTATATTGCATAAAAACATAGACTGATATTATTGTGGACAATATGATATAGGCACAGCCCTCGTCTATGGTACATCACTAAAACATCCAGACGGTCTGGACAAATCTCATCGGTCTTTGTTCTGCTGGAGATTTTGTAAATGTTCTTGTTCCTGTTGTTGTCAGAGTTTGTCCATAACAAACACAATGTCTGAATCTGAGTGTGTTCTTAGGTTGTCCAGGAGACTTGTGCATTTATGTCGCAGGTTGATTGATTGATTTTTGTATCACTGGATCTGCGGCGTGTGTTCTAGACACTCACGTAAAGAGAGAGGGTGAGCTCTTACTTGATGACTGCCCGGTGGTGAGCTGGATGGGTTGGTGGGGGAGGATCCAAGACACCATGCAAAGAAAAGATCCAAAAATGTACCCATCAACTCTGATTTAACATGGACGGATGAAAGTTGTCCTGTTGACAAAACATCACAATTTAATATTCTTTCTGGAATTCATGAAGGTCTAAGTGGAATAATGAAATGTTTACACCTAAACTTGAGTTAATTATTGTTTAATTATAGGTTTCATTCTGATTTTCTCACCGTCCATATCTGGTGTATTTTTGTGTTCCAGCATGCGGCAGTGGGCCAGAAGAGAGGCCGAACATTTGATTCAGCAGCGCGAGGCCGATGGTGGCCCTCTCATAGAGGAGAACTACTATGACACAAACAAAATCATTCTTCCCACAGCTGGAGGACAGTAACCTGTCCACTGTAATACCTGATTATTGTATTTCACTGATAAAAATAAAATATGTGTGTTGAATTTTGTTGTTATTTTTTGTGGACGGTGATGACGTACGGTGGCGTTTTACTCAAAGCCCTGCTTGTGTCGTGGATGTCGATTTAGATGTCAGCCAGTCGTCACCTCTGTTTTTTGTAATGGGATTGTTATGTACTGTAAGTATTGTAAGATGGTGACAGAAATCTTACAGTAGGAGGTGTAAGACATATTAATCCGAGCCAATAAAAACATAGAATATGTTTGACCGTACCTGTCAACCCTCAGCCTCTTCTATTTAAAAAATACACTGTAACTTCAGACACCACATATCAGTATGTAACCATAATAACTGGGTACTTCTACGTTACATGACTTGTATAAAGCTCCTAGCCTGATATAATTCTGAAAATGAAAGACAATGAGGGAATATAACTACTCTGAAACATTTTTACAAACAAACCACTCATCCTAAAACACATTGATGAGAGTAATCGCACTACTACACATATTACACAAGTCATAGTTACTGTTGGGACCAAGTAGTGTTAATTATATTAATATTAATGAAAGACCTGAAATAAAACTGTATTCATGAAATAGACTAGAACTTACAGCTAGACTTTCATAATCTGCATCTTATACACTTTGTTCACTCCACAGACATGCAGAGTGAACTAACAATGTCAAGCCTTTGTGTGTTTTCCCCAAACACTAAGGATTTGAAAGAAAAGCTCTTTCCATGATGACTTTGTAGTCACTTTGGTGTACTAGTGAGTTACACGATTTGTATAAAAGTCTTTGCCAAGAGGGCAACAGAAGTCACTACATAGTATAACACATAACAATATTCAGTACAGACAAGTGAATCAACGCAATAGCAAACAGTCAACATTGTTACAGAAGAGCGATTCTCTCGCTCCTTTAACCTGGACCTAAACTTCCCCCACTGTGGCAGCCCAACACTCCCACGTTTTGTTTAAACGTAAGTACTGAGTGTGTAATCCATGTTTTGTATAAATACATTTGACAGCACGGGTAAACCTTTACACAAAGTAGCTATGTAGCCGTCACTCACACATCACGGAGCCGTTGGTATTATGGTTTGTTTTTGATTAGTAAATTATCATAGTGAATTTCATCACGCAAGCAGTTCATTAGGCATAAAGAAAGCTCAGACAGGACCACTCGAGCTACAATTCGAGGAGACTTGTTTATACCCCACAGACGGACAGCATTTGGGCAGAACGTCCTTTCTGTCCAGGGTGGCCATCTGTGGAACAGTTGTCCTCAACCCATTAGAGAATGCTCGACATTCAATTTGTTTAAGGCAAAGGTTAAAAACTGGTTATGGACAATTTGAGTGTGTGATCATGTATGAGTTGTATAGTTTTAATGTTTTATTTGGGAACAGAATGGTGTGTATGTGTAAGTTTGGTGATGGAGTTTTTATTATGAATGAATGATGAATTTTTATGAATTATTATGTCTATTTTTATGCTTAAGGACAACAGATAGAAATTAGCCCTTGGCTATAATCTGGTATGTTTACATTCATGTAATTTTTTTTTTACATTTATGTTCATTAACATGCACTGTCCTAAATAAATAAATAAATCAGTCTGTTAGTTAAAAGTGGATTCTGAAATTAAGTTTAAAAAAAAATGCTGGCCAAGTTTTGGGGGGATTGTTGAGAGAAGATGAAGAGTTCAGCAGATTGGTGAGACACCGGAAGAGCAGAAAGATGAAGAAGGTGTGAGAACACCTGCTTTAAGGAGAAAATATAGTTTTGTCTGGTTTCAACAGAAAATGTCATTTGCAGCATTAAGTGACTTCATCCTCACTACAATCCGTTACTTACATATGCGCCGCCATAAAGAATATGTTTATACTATAAAAAGAGACGCCAATAAAACTCATTCATTAATTACAGGCGATCTATTTCTTAACAATTTTCATGACAGATGTGTGGGGTTCTTTTTCTTATGCAGGTTCACTATGACCAAAACTCCAGACTCCCAGTAAAACATCACGCCAGTGTCACAAGATAAAGTTCAGGAAAGTTTCTGCAGTTCAGAGGCTGCTCAGCAGAGGATGAAGATGTGCGTGAAATGGACTGTTACGATTGGTCAGAATTATCCCATGAAAATGTTAACTTTTTTTTATAAAGAAGGAAAACACATGTAGTCTTTTCATTTAAATGTATATTTTTAAGTTAATTAAAATCAAAGCTAACGCTATGCCAGCTTCTCACTTTGCTTGACAGTGTGTAAAACCAACCTGATGACATGAACTTCCAGAAAACCTAAAAGTCAAACAAACACATTCAAAGTTTCAGGGCTGTGAGCACAGACGAAGCCGTCTGAGCCCAAAAACAGCTGTAAATCAGTGTGGTCGTTACAGTGAACACCGCAGACTTTTCTCTGTTTGTTTTACTATATAAATTGATTTATTGTGAGCAGCAGGAATATTAACAGATGGAGAAATTTGCTGAAGCACATCGATCACTATAGTCACAGATCTGTCTTTAACAGTCTCATTATTTTTTTCCCCTTGTTTGTATGAAAACATCTGCTGATCACAATTACTGACAGTCTTATATAATAAGTAGCTTTGCTTGAAATTGTGCAGGGCATGTCTGCATCATTGTTTCACAGAAAGATGTAGTGATAGCCAAATTGGTCAGTAGATGTCACTGTGGAGATGAGTTTCAGATTATTTCAAAGCCTCGCTCATTTCCTTTGCGGCACTTTTAGGTACAACACCGGCATCGACGCGCGTTTTGTAGTCCATCTTCTGCACGTTGTAGTTTTAGCGTGGCAGACATCAATACTTTGGAGACTGTAAAAAGTCGTTGCGATTCTCAGTGCACTGCTTTTCTCCTTATGAGTTATCCTACCCATTTTCCCCTGACCTGCTCACTTTTTCCATTGAAGGCGAGAAAAGTGGTTTAGAAAATTAAAGGTTGTTGTTGGAGTGTTCAGGATTCCGTGACCCTTTGAACGCACCAGTCGTCAGCGTCACAGTGCGCATGGGCAAGTTAACAAAGCTGGCGCGAAACAACAAGAGTTGGGAATTCCTTTCTACTGAGTCTAAACGAGCCAGTGTTAAAAGTACATTATACCACAGTTCAGCCATTTTAACGGGTCAAACAGTAGAAGGGACTACAGCGCTAGAAGAAGTACCTCTCTAAACAAGAACAACTACTCTTGCTGCTGCCGACTGACGCCAGATGACAGAATGCCTTCACTGACTCTTAGCGGAGTGGCTGTAAATTTCCCTTTTTCTCCCTACGAATGTCAGAAGGCATACATGAACAAAGTGATCGAATGTCTTCAGAAGGTAAGAATCGACTGACATGTGTATGTCTGTTAATGGAAACGAGCTGCAAAGGGCAGTACTGAGTAGCCACAGCTATGCGGCCACCATGCTCACCGTTTGCCGCATGACAGAAGTGATCTCGCATCTGCTCGCGCAAAACGCCGCTTCCCAGAAAGCACAACGGCGTATTGCCGACATATATCTGCTGTGTCTGTCGGGATAGGCGCCGTTTCCTCTTTGGGAACAGGTCGTTTAGTGCTGCTTTGCCTGCGTTTCAGGTGGCAGTCGCATCTACGTATTGCTTTAGCGACTTCCTCCTGCTCTCTGTGCCATACTCATACAGGCTGATCTTCTCACCCAGGTCGTGGTGTAATGTGTGCATTAAAATACAGCAAGCATTCCTATATTCTTTAATGATAGAACAGAGCCAGACAGATACACACGTTAGCTGTTTACATTCCGTCTTCTTCTCTTTATTATCCTATACCTGAAGAAGTTACACACACACATAACATGGCGTGGTGCCTACTACTGGCGATAGCTTTTATAACACACAATATACCTCGGCTCATACATAACATTATGAATTAAGCAAAAAAGAAAAGCACGTGGATACTTAGTTCCTTTCTAAAATTCAGTGTAGGCTACTGCAAACATCTGCTTAGGAATGAAAAGTGATCCAGGCACATGTATGACCTCTTTTTGAAACCTCAAAACACACTGAAGATGACAGAAAGACAACATATCCTTAATAAAGGTGAAAGTAATGGTTTTGCATCTTGATTTATTTTCAACATATACATTCATGCACAGCAAGACTGTGACTGAAGAGGATTCTGATGCAGCAGATTTAAAAATAAAGTAATCGAGTGCAGCTGAATGCACAGATATCTTTCAGGACTGTACAAATACACAAAATGAATGCATTTTAAACAGCTTTATCCAAGAAAAGACATTTCAGCAGGTCCAGAGTAAGCAAGACTTTACATCTTCTTCTTGTAGAAGATTATTCATCATCTTCAGGTGTGTGTGTTTTGATATGAATTTTACCCCTAAGATTGCAACCATTAGAGGAACTGATTGTAATCAGAATCCACAACATTCAGCTAAAGAGGTTTCCTCCAGGTGAATGTGTTAATGGAGTTACCCTGTGGTAAAAAACAAAATGCTGGAAAATAATTTATTTTAATATACTTTGACTTTTATGTTTGAGGAACGCTGGCATGAAATGTGTTATCTGCCCAACATAGCAGCTAAGCACAGTTTTCTAACAGGGCGCCATCCACAACAGGACATAATCATTAGGCGATCGTGGCTCAAGAGTTGGGAGTTCACCTTGTAATTGGAAGGTTGCCGGTTCGAGCCCCGGCTCGGACAGTCTCGGTCATTGTGTCCTTGGGCAAGACACTTCACCCGTTGCCTACTGGTGGTGGTCAGAGGGCCCGGTGGCGCCAGTGTCCGGCAGCCTCGCCTCTGTCAGTGCGCCCCAGGGTGGCTGCGGCTACAATGTAGCTTGCCAGCACCAGTGTGTTAATGGGTGGATGACTGAATGTAGTTTGAAGCGCTTTGGGGTCCTTAGGGACTAGAAAAGCGCTATACAAATGCAGGCCATTTACCATTAGCTAATGTTAGTAAACTCTCTGTATTATTTTATGTAGATGACTGTTCATCTTCTGTGTCTTCTATTTTCAAACTGTTAGCTTCATTCAAAATCCACACTCTATTTTCAAGACACACTAAATCACCAGGATGGATTGCCCGGAGAGTTAAAAAGCGTTGGTGAAATGGGGGTAAATTATGTTGGCAGTATGTCGCTGTGCTATACTGGATGAAGTGTGATTTATCGAATACGTTCCTATGTAATGCTGGTGTTGCAGTGATGTGCACCACTGGATTTTTGTAACCTCTTCCATTGTGTTGCTACAGTTACAGCTGGTTGAAGAAATGAGTGTACAATCATATTGGTTTTTAATTCAAGTTCAGTTTTATTTATACAGCACTAAATCACAACAACAGTCACCTCAAGGTGCTTTATATCGTAAGGTAGACCCTACAGTAATACAACAGAGAAAACCCAACAATCATATGACCCCCTATCAGCAAGCACTTTGGCGACAGTGGGAAGGAAAAACTCCCTTTTAACAGGAAGAAACCTCCGGCAGAACCAGGCTCAGGGAGGGGCGGGGCCATCTGCTGCGACCGGTTGGGGTGAGAGAAGGAAGACGGGATAAAGACATGCTGTGGAAGAGAGACGGAGGTTAATAATGATTCATAATTAACAGCAGAGTGCCTAACACCACTCATCACAGTGAGTCAAAAGGGGTGAGAGATGCTGAAACACAGTGCATTATGGGAAACTTCCAGCAGCCTAAGTCTATTGAAGCATAACTAAGTTATTAATAGAATCACGTGATTCAGGATCACGTGACCTAAAGTCAAAAGTCAAATTTATTTATATAGCACATTTAAAACAACAACTGTTGACCAAGGTGTTGTACAATTAAGATAATTAAAAGAAATAAAAGCATAGGGAGATATGATAAGAGTTAAGAAAGAGAATCATGAAATTAGAAGATTTGAGTGAGAAAGAAGATAAATAAAAGTAATACAAACTCATTCTGATTTAAAAGCCAAGGAATAAAAGTGTGTTTTCAGACGGGTTTTAAAAGTGTCCAATGTTGGGGAGGTCCTGATGTGAAGGGGCAGTTCGTTCCACAGTTTAGGAGCAGTCACAGCAAAGGCCCGATCTCCTCTTTGCTTTAATCTGGACCTCGGGACAGCCAGGAGCAATTGATCCGCAGACTTCAGTGATCTTGCAGGAATGTACCAGTTTAAAAGATCAGAAAGGTATGAGGGTGACCTAGCCCTGACAAAAAAGGAACCTGACTTTTTAACAGTGGCACCAAAAGGCAGCACACACAATAATGTGTTTCAGTGTGTTGTTTCACGTAAACCAGACACTGATTTTCAGCATGCCTCCATAGTAAAAGAGATTGGTGATAAACTGACTTGCTTATGGTCCAGATCTGTTTTAATACTTGATGGGGAAAAAGACATGACAAAGGAGGCTTCATGTCATGGGTCTGTCCTTACAATTTCTGTATAGTTTCTATGTAAGAATAAATAAATAAATAAAATAAATAGCACTCTGGTGACCTGTCTGGGGTGTACTCTGGCTCTTGACTGCTGACAAACAGCTGAAATAGCCCCCATGTTAAGTTGAGAACTGATTTTAAAATCAATCTTGAATGTTTTTGAATGATAACATATTACCCAAGCAGGGCATTTTGCTCTGACAGTGAAAGCTTACTTGTGCTTCTTAGTCTAAATTTACCAGGCTCTTCTATTATTGAACTACCTCTAAGTTTGGGTTCTGGAGCCAGACGCCTTCCCTGCTTTTAACATTGGGCTTCAAACAATCCTCTTTGAACTGGATCAGGTGACCCTGAACCATCCTTAGATTAGGCTGCTGGGGGATGTCCCATCTTTGCACTGAACATTCTGGTTGTCTACTTGCTCTGATAGTTTGCTTTGTGCCATGGCGAGGTGTATGTCTTACCGTTCAGCTGATCTGTGCAGATAACTGCCCTGATAACTGAACCTGGTTCTGCTAGAGATTTCTTCCTATTAAAAGGGAGATCTTCCTCCACACTGCCAAGTGTTTGCTCATAGAAGCATAGTCTAATACCTGGAAGTCTCTAATACTGCAATATTGTCACCATCACAATGTGCGGTTTTTCTGTTTAGCTTTATCTGTCTGGTTATTTCAGAAAGTCAATGGTGTTCTGGAGAGCCCCACAGGCACAGGTAAGACTTTGTGCCTACTGTGCGCCACCCTGGCCTGGAGGGAGAACTTCAAGGACACCATCTCTGCTCGGAAGATAGCAGAGAGGCTGGGCAAGGAGATGTTTCCAAACACACCTCTGTCTTCCTGGGGGACAGCTGCCACTGATGGTGACAAACCAAGTATGTTTGTATCATCTGCACATCACGAGTCATTTCTAATTTTACCGGGCAGAAAAGAATAACAGATGCATATGCACACATACAGACATGCTGTGTGCTACATTACTGTGCAAAACAAAATGAGCTGGCACTGATTTCTTTATATTTTGGTAAATGGACTGTTTCCTATGTAGTGCTTTTCTACTCTATTTGAGTGTTCAAACCACTTTATATTTTGTTAGGAAAATAGGATTTAACAATTTACTGAAACATGTATATGTGTCCAAACATACACAGAAATATTGTACATAAGGCAAAATCAGCATTTGTACAAGTCTAACAAGGTGGAAGTCAATATTTGGTATGATGACCATTATTCTTCAACATCGTCTAAACTCCCTCTTTGTGATTTCTTCAGGAATAGTTCCTTTTGACTTTCAGTGCATGTTCCAAAGCTGTTCTTTGGTTGTCGGCTACTTTGTGTTCCATTCCCTGTCAATATGATCCCACACTTTTGAGTTATGGTGAGATCTTGGGAGGTCAACCATGACTGATGGTCTTCCATTGTGACTTTCTTCTATTCAAGTATGCTTTTAAAGCATTGGCAGTATGTTTGGGATCATTGGGAATGGCTTAAATTTTCATAACCAGATGTCTTTAACATGGGATTGCATGGTGGAGCAAAGTCTGTATTAGAGCAGGGCGAT
>NW_024582735.1:341795-344300 GCF_018398535.1 Haplochromis burtoni
GCCCACTAGCATGCTTTACCAAAAATAGTGCTTTGTTGTGTATCTGACGGACGAAAGCCAAACCAGTTCCACACTGAAGTTGCAGCATTTTTACAAACCAATTCTGGTTCATCTGTTTCATTCAACGATTTGCTTTTTCCGACATGTGCGTATGAAAACAAAGGCGCGTTTTACCCATAATCTATCGCGATATTTCATTTTGCTATCGTTGCCCAAAATTATACCGGTGTTACCGTGAATGGCATGATATGGCCCCACCCTAGTCTGTATTCATAAGTTCACCAGTTCTGACAAAAGTCCAACACCACTTGTTGAAATACAGTCCTAAGCCATAAAGCCTCGACTGTGCTTTACAGATGACTGTAGACACTTAGGTTGTACTTCTCTCCTGATATCCTCCAAACATATTGACAATAATTTGAACCAGAACTTTGATATTTTGATTCATCAGACCCGTCACTATTGATTGTCATTGATTGTGTAATTTGGAATACTTTGTCCTTTTCTCTGTATCATGTGTACACAGAATGTAGTGTAATTCAGTTCAGTTTTATTCATATAGCACCAAATTACAACAACAGTTCCTCAAAGTGCTTTTTATTGTAAAGACCCTACAATAATACAAGGAAATGGAGAAAACCCCAACAATCACATGACCCCCTATGAGCAAACACTTTGGTAGGGATGGAAATGGATAAGAATTTAGCAATTCCAGTTCCATAATCGATATCACTTATTGTTTCGATTCCTTATCGATTCTCAATGGCTCTACTTTGAGGAATATATCAAAGACCTTGCCTTCATGCAAATCAGTTACATCCTGCATGGTCAAATGTTTGTGCATGTTGGAGATATTTGCTCTCTTTGCTGTGATCAGTGTTGGTGTCATTACTCCAAAAGAGTAAAGTTAAAAAAAGTTACTACACAACACTTTTCTTAAAAGTAATGCAGTACCTTACTTAATTACACCCAGGACAAAGACATTTGTTATATTACTCTGTTACAGTCGTAGAGAAGCTTTGTGACCAGGCTGCTGACAGTAATAGCAATCGAGGTTGTACCTTTGACTGCAATGTATAGGTTTCTTACCACACCTAGGGTCCAAGCTTTCAGCACTAGTTGCCCATGGAGGTTTTACCTCCACAAACCTTGGTCTCCCCACAGTTATCTATAGGGAGCTAGGTAACATTCAGCCAGATTTGCAGCTTCCTCTTCTGTCTTTGGATTGTTCTCCTTCACCCATGTGCAGACATCTGGATGAAGCATGTGAAGAAACTGCTCTAAGATGACGGTTTCCGCAATCTCTTCTTTACTCCGACTGTCACGTCGCGTCCATCGCTTATAGAGCCCCTTTATCCAGTTGAAGGTTTCTCTAACACACAGTTCCTCTGGTGCTCTGGAACTGGTATTTGTAGGTCTCCTCTGCCACATTAAAATTAGATAACACTGCAGCTTTAATAGCATCATAAGAGTCAGACTGTTGTTAATCCATGTCAGCATAAGCCTCAAGGGCTTTGCCATCCCTGTGTTTTAGCTATGCGTTCAAATCGTACAAAGAAACTTTCAGGATGCTCACCTTCCTTAAAGTCTGGTATTCTTGTTGAGGCTGTGCAGGGAGTGGTTGAGATGGAGGCGGGAGCTCAGCTTGGTGCTCAGTGGCTCCATGAGGTGGCTGCACAGCTGATAGCTTAGGCAGCTGTTGTAAAAGTGTCACTCTGGACAGAAGGTCGATAGAGAAGTTCAGAATAGACATCATGTTGCAGCTTTGGTATGTTATTGCTCAGCTGTTTAATCTGTTCAAGCAGTATTGTTTTTGTTATTTTGGTCATTTAATGAATTCTCTAATTTCATCAAAGATATCAGGTTCAGAAAGTTCTTTACCACTGGCTCAAAATCATCCTCGTCAGCCATCGCTCCTTCTGTTGGTGGATCTAGCTTATATGTTTTTCCACCTTCTCTTTCTTCAATGTCAGCAAGGGAACTTTTCCTTGTCCCACGGGTTTTTCCACATCTTACTGCTCTCATTTAGTGTGTTTTCCTCTTTAATTCACTTCTGACACCACAGTTACGCAGAGAGGTCTGGTGAGGATAACAGCAGACAGCACTCTGACTTAACAGAGAACAAGGGTAGTTTATTGGCCCATCTTTGGCACACACAGCAACTTCCTAAATAACAGCCTATCCATCTCTCTCTCCCACATCCTGCATCCTGAAATATATTTGTTTAATGTGCCCATTGAAGTACATATCTTGTTCAAAAATGACTCCAAGATTCCTCAGTGTTACCGGAGAAGAAGATAATGGCATCTGGTTAGACACCATATTTTCAGAGCTGAGTACACTGAACTCTATTTGATTTGAATTTAGAAGCAGAAAGTTAGAGGTCAAGAGGTTAACTAATTGGTGTGTGTTATCTGTGGCGTTATTTTTGTGCCACTATTCTGAGCGCACGTAAAAAAAAAAAACTGCAGGTGCAAGTGTTGCATTTATCCACACACACACACA
>NW_024582735.1:345975-349107 GCF_018398535.1 Haplochromis burtoni
AGCTTTTCTTCGCTCAAAATAAATTTCTCCTCAAAATGCAACACTTGCACCTGCAAATATTTTTTACATGCACTCAGAATAGTGGCACAAAAATAACGCTATAGTTATCTGGCTTCACGGAGAGATAGAGTTGGGTATAGCAGTGAAAATGTATGCTATGCCTTCTAATGATACTGCCTAAGGGAAGCATGTATAATGTGAACAGAATTGGTCCTAGCACTGAACCCTGTGGAACACCATACTTAACCTCAGCTTGTGAAGAGGACTCTCCATTTACATGCACAAATTGGAGTCTATTAAATAGATATGATATAAACCACTGCAGCACAGTACCTGTAATACCTACAGCGTGCTCTAATCACTCTAATAGGATATTATGGTCGACAGTATCGAAAGCTGTACTGAGGTCTAGCAGGACAAGCACAGAGATGAGTTCACTGTCAGAGGCCATAAGAAGATCATTTGTAACCTTCACTAATGTGATTGTTGGACTGTGATGAGTTTAGAAATTTGACTGAAAGTCTTCAAATAAACTATTCCTCTGCAGATGATCAGGTAGCTGTTTTACCACCAATATTGTTTGTTTTGGTTTGGTTTTTTTATTTGTTTTTTTTTGTTTGTTTGTTTTAGATAAAAGGAAAGTTAGCGATTGGCTCATAATTAGCTCTGGGTTAAGTGATGGCGTTTTAATTAATGGTTTAATCATTGACACTTCTGATGAATAGTTGATAGAACAGCTGAAGGGCCAGATGCAGTTCTGCTGTGTCCTGTACTAGGTCTTTGATGGATTTCTTTCCCATTTCTCAAGGACATGACATTTAAATATTCTTAATATTTAAACGCAATGGAGGTGCTGAACATGGTCCACTCGGACTGAATGTCCCCAGTCTCCTCGAAATGCTGTCTAAGTTCAGATGCGGCAGGCTGTTCCAGCGACACCCCTGCAGGTCTCGTTGCCCAGTAGGATGAAGAAATTCAGAAACGAAAATACTGATAAATCAGATGAGTGCGTGAAATGTTCATACACACGATTTGTGCATACACACTGTTAGTAAATGATGCCCAATATCCCAGAAGTTTGACTTGATGCTATACGATGTTAATAGGTGTTCTATTAGGTTTTTTCAGCAGTGTATAAAGCCCTAATTGTCTTTTCTTCTTGTTCTCAAGCTTACTACACTGATGTCCCCAAGATCGTATACGCATCGAGGACACATTCTCAGCTTGCACAAGTTATTAGTGAATTAAAGAACACTTCATACAGGTAAGCATTTCTAAAAACTACTGGATATAAGTTTTTGATTATGCATGATTGTCTGAATTAGAGCTGTTCACAATATAAAACAGTTTTATTTTATACAATTTGGGGAGGAATTCAAAACAGCTGCAAATTTCAAGGTCATCAGTTCTTGAAACAATTGTACATAAGTAAGTTATTTGTCACTGCTGGCAAGACCCTGTTAAAACTGTTACCCTCCGATGAGAGGAAACTTTGTTAGGATGGACAACCCAGGAACCACAAAAGCTGGAGCCTACCATAACCTGGAAACTTCTACAGCATCAGCTTCACTGTTCAGTGAAGCGACTTTTACATTACCATGCACTGAGGCTGTCAACCAATATGCTCTTAAATCAACATTTTCAAGCTCATCTGCAATTTTCAGCTACCTACATAGATGGGTCGAAACCCAAATCCATTTAAATTGTACATTGCACAAAGTTACAAAATTATCCTGAAGCTTGTTGAAAGCTACTAAAAGTGTATGATCAAGGTGCAACTTGCTAAGTGGCATTTGACCAAATATTAGTGGGGCTTTAAAGGGTTATTACATATGCTACAATCATTTTGAGGCCTTACTGAGTCCAGCACCTCTTGTCTGTTCTGGTTTTGTTGACTATTTATGGTAATTCAGTTCTCCAATGTCTCTGTTGATTCAGGCCAAAGGTGTGTGTGCTGGGCTCAAGAGAGCAGTTGTGTATTAACCAGGAAGTCATGCGTCAGGAGAGCAACCACGTCAAAGTAAGTTATAAATGCAGTTTTAAAGATATAAATATAATGGGATGTTTTAATTGTTATGTCCAATGAATTGTATTAAACACAAAACACTGAATGTTTGCAACCTCACTACTGATTTACCAAAAAATATCTACTTTTGACAGACTCACAAAGACCAAACATCAGTTGTACCAACTCTACTCTATTGGACTTACGCTCAGAACAGTAGCTTCACTCTTGTTCTGCTCAGCGGCCTAAAACTATAGCATTACATAAACCAGTTCTCCATCTGCTGCAGGGTCTGGTTGGTGTGGGCCAGTGTGCAGTAGATCTCAAGAACAGAGGTGCTACTATCACCAGCTCTAGTTCAAGACGGTGGAGTTGCATTATATCTGAGGCAGCTCAATGAAATCAACGACCACCTCAACAGCAACTTTAGATAATCTGTAGATAAGCTTTGTTGTCACTGTTGCAGGAAAACTGAAAAATAGTTTCTTTGTTCAAACTCATTGTTGGATCTCTTCAGTTTAGCATCATGAATCCAGAATAGAAGATGATGAAGATGATGAACTTTTATTTTGGACATATAAAACAACCAAAACAATATATACACATACACACAGATACATGCATAAACAAAATCAAAATGACATAAAAATACCCATTCATCATCAAGTCCAACCCCATTATCAACATTCTATTCACCATATTCATCATTACCCCCACTCCCCCTCAGATGGCTGAATACACTTGCCCCACACAAAAAAGAGGGGAAAATGTAAGTATAACGATGGGTATAATAATAGATATGATTCCAATCATATCTATTATCACTGTCCAGCCTTGTGGACATTGATCCTGCTCAGCACCGCTCCTACATCGGTGGGGGAGAGAGTCCCCGGGCGTGTTCTCAGAGCGTGTTCTGGGGAGCTTGCAGGAGTGCTCACAGACATATTCAACCTGTCCTTGGCCCACGCTGTGGTACCGGCCTGCTTCAAATCCACCTCCATCGTCCCGATACCCAAAAACTCCAACCCATCTTGCCTCAATGACTTACCGCCCAGTAGCACTCACCCCCATCATCACTAAGTGCTTAGAGCAGCTGGTCCTAGCACACTTCAAATCCTGTCTCCCCC
>NW_024582735.1:349132-427159 GCF_018398535.1 Haplochromis burtoni
CACCCTGGACCCCCACCAATTCGCATACCGCCAGAACAGGAGCACAGAGGATGCAGTCTCCATCGCACTGCACTCTGTCCTCTCACACCTGGACAACAACAACACCTACGCCAGAATGCTGTTTATAGACTTCAGTTCAGCATTCAATACAATCCACCCCTCACAACTCATCAGGAAACTGACAGACCTGGGCATCAGTTCCCTCATCTGCAAATGGTTACTGGACTTCCTGACCAACCGCCCCCAACATGTCCGGCTGGATAACCGCTGCTCATCTACAATCACAATGAACACCGGTGTACCACAAGGCTGTGTGATGAGCCCTTTCCTCTACTCCCTCTTCACCCACGACTGCAGACCTGCTGATGGTTCCAACACCATCATTAAGTTTGCAGATGACACCACGGTGATTGGCCTCATCAGTGACAACGATGAGGCCGCCTACAGGGAGGAGGTGGATCGTCTGGCTGAGTGGTGCGACACAAACAACCTGCTGCTTAACACCGAGAAGACCAAGGAGCTCATCGTGGACTACAGGAGGAATGCTGACCCACATCCACCCATCCACATTAAGGGGACGGCTGTGGAGCGTGTGAGCAGCTTCAAGTTCCTGGGAGTCCACATCTCCGAGGATCTCACCTGGACGACCAACTGCTCCAAGCTGGTCAAGAAGGCTCACCAGCGCCTCTTCTTCTTGAGGACTCTGAGGAAGAACCACCTGTCCTCAGACATCCTGGTGAACTTCTATCGCTGCACCATCGAGAGCATCCTGACCAACTGTATAACAGTCTGGTACGGGAACTGCTCTGCCTCGGACCGGAAGGCGTTGCAGAGGGTCGTGAAAACTGCCCAGCGCATCGCCGGAGCACCACTTCCTGCCATAAAAGACATCTACAGGAAGCGGTGTCTGAAAAGGGCTGGGAAAATCATCAAAGACCCCAGTCACCCATCACATGGACTCTTCACCCTCCTGCCCTCTGGGAGGCGCTACAGGAGCCTCCGGACTAAGACCACCAGGTACCGGAACAGCTTCTTCCCCACAGCTGTCAGACTCCTGAACTCTGCCTCCTGACATCTGACCCACGTTAAACATGGACTGAACATACACCCACACACCACACACACACACAATGGACAACTGTACCCTCAAACACACAATAATAACATGGACTGAACCACCACTCACAACCACTAGCACTTTATATAGCCTCTGTAGGAATTATCACACCTCACTTATCTTAACTGCACTACTGTATAGCTCTGTGTAAATAATCATTCTGTACATTCGATAATTTTTAACCTACAACTGTTTACAACTTGCATAGTTCCCATTTCTGTATAGCTGTATATCTCAGATTTCTGTAAAGTTATTTATTTCATATTCTGTATAGTTTTTCATATTTATATCCTGTTCATATCCTGTACATAGCTTGTACTCACTACAGCCTGTACATACTTATAGTTATAGAATATTCACAACATACTTCATACCGTGTACATTATAACATACCATAATAGACCCATTTCTGTAATATACTCACATATCTATATTATTGCTAATATATATTGTAATATATCTATATCACTAAAGCACTTCTGGATGGATGCAAACTGCATTTCGTTGCCCTGTACCTGTGCATGTGCAATGACAATAAAGTTGAATTCTATTCTATTCTATCTATTAGCATAGTTGTATATAATATCAGTCATCAGTGCCATTCATTTCATAATGGCACAGATTTTGTAATTTATTGTTCCATTAGCTTTGAGGGATCACCTGATGAAGGCAACCGAACCACATCTGCAAAAAGCAAATGAGGTGACCTCCAAATCTGAGTCCATGTTATTCAGAAGGAAATGGGTGGTGTGCCCACTCTGGGTCAGGGACGAGTTCCTGCCCCAAGTGGAGGAGTTCAAGTATCTCAGGGTCTTGTTCACAAGTGAAGGAGGACGGGAGACCAACAGATGGATTGGTGCTGCAGCTGCAGTGATGTGGACGCTACACCGGTCCGTTGTGGTGAAGAGAGAGCTGAGTTTAAAAGTGAAGCTCTCAATTTACTGGTTGATCTACGTCATGACCTGTGCGTAGTGACTGAAATAACGAGATCGTGGAAATGAGCTTCCTCTGAAGGGTGGCTGGTTTCTCCCTTAGAGATAGGGTGAGGAGTTCGGCCATCCAGGAGGGCTCAGAGTAGAGCCGCTGCTCCTCCACATCGAAAAGGAGCCAGTTGAGGTGGTTCGGGCATCTGACAAGGATGCCCCCTGGGCGCCTCCTGGGTGAGGTGTTCCAGGCATGTCCCACCGGGAGGAGGCCCCGGGGCAGACCCAGGACACGCTGGAGAGATTATATCTAAGTTAGAGGATTATTCCACATGCAACAAAGGTCTCTCAACACGTAGCAAGACGAACTAGGATCCTCCGTTGGGTGCAATGCGCGCGATAGTGACACCCCCGCTGGAAGTATGAAATGGCGATTAAGTCTATCCCTTGACCTCAGAAACTGGCAAAACAGCAAATTCGTGCATGGTGTCCCGCTACATCATGCTGGATATAAAATTTAGAGTAACAGTAATGACCAAGAGGCTGGTCGCAACCTGGGAGATGGAGGGTCCCCATAATTTCGAGTCTGCTTCGTATCACGGCGATACCACTATTCTGTGTAAGAGTCGTGACAGAGTTATCTGGATCCACTATGGAAGTTAGGAGTTGAACCTTGTTGTGTTTTACCATCATCCATCTGCCATTGTCACTACTATATATAGAAATGACGCATTTTGATCCTCTCGCAATATAGGTCCCATACCCGCGCATATCTCGAGGCCCGACCCATCGATCTTTCGAACTCCAACTTCAATTCAAGATGCATTTACAAGAATTTTAGATTGGAAGTCGTCGTGCTCCAATCACATGTGTCGCTTCAAGACATTATGGTGAGAATCTCAGAGTGTTGTCGAGCGACTTCCAACTACTCATCACTTAAACATCCATCTATTTATACTTTATATCATATACTGAGATGAAATGGAGGATAGCGTCGACTACTAAGGCTAAGAAAACTTCTATCCAATCAATAGGATTAGCTATCCACTTAATCGTGATCTCTAACTAATATCTCTAGACGTATTCTATTGTTAAAATCACATAATCAGTAGCGCCAACTGCAGTCTTCAGAAAGAAGAAGCTCTCTCATGCTACGAGAATTAACAGTAGAGCGACTAAAACACACGAGTGAGAAAAAACAAAAATATACGGAAAGGTATGTTATGTCACTTCGAGCCTGGCTATTATATAGACGAACCAATATTATTCAACTGCAGATAGCATGCAACACATATGCCATCTATATATAGAAATACGCGATATCACCTCGAACTATTCATCAGACACTGCCTCATGGTAACCGTTCCTGACAGTTTCAGTTCCTTCTGCAGATTATTCCAGGAAACTTAATTTGAATTTATGGACAGAAGTCATTAGTAGGTTCCTATTTTTACAGTTTTTTTGTTTAAATACTTCTAATGCTTTAATTTGTATTAGTTAATTTTTTTAAATTTCATTTTTATTCTGACAGTCCTGTTGAGTAATGATAAAGATTTGATTATTTTCAAATTCGTAAGTTTCCTGGGTCGATCTATCTATCTTAACACATTAATTTGGCTTGCACTACGTTGCCAGTGATCTAGCTGCGTAAAAGGATCACCTGATGAAGGCAACCGAACCACATCTGCAAAAAGCAAATGAGGTGACCTCCAAATCTGAGTCCATGTTATTCAGAAGGAAATGGGTGGTGTGCCCACTCTGGGTCAGGGACGAGTTCCTGCCCCAAGTGGAGGAGTTCAAGTATCTCAGGGTCTTGTTCACAAGTGAAGGAGGACGGGAGACCAACAGATGGATTGGTGCTGCAGCTGCAGTGATGTGGACGCTACACCGGTCCGTTGTGGTGAAGAGAGAGCTGAGTTTAAAAGTGAAGCTCTCAATTTACTGGTTGATCTACGTCATGACCTGTGGGTAGTGACTGAAATAACGAGATCGTGGAAATGAGCTTCCTCTGAAGGGTGGCTGGTTTCTCCCTTAGAGATAGGGTGAGGAGTTCGGCCATCCAGGAGGAGCTCAGAGTAGAGTCGCTGCTCCTCCACATCAAAAGGAGCCTGTTGAGGTGGTTCGGGCATCTGACAAGGATGGCTCCTGGTCGCCTCCTGGGTGAGGTGTTCCAGGCAAGTCCCACCGGGACGGGGCCCCGGGGCAGACCCAGGACACGCTGGAGAGATTATATCTCTCGGCTCGCCTGGGAACGCCTTGGTGTTCCCCTGGATAAGCTGGAGGAGGTGGCTGGGGAGAGGGTTATATCATCTGCAGCGAGAGAGAGAGTTGAAACCTTGTTTTTCCACTTAACAGTCACATGAAGATTTACCTTCCAAGGCCTCCCCCCAGAGGCCCCCTCACTCCCAAAGGTCAGAGAGGGGTCTCTTCCTCTCCAGTGTCTAATGGTGCCTGGGTGTGCCAGTCCACATCTAACTTACAATAACTGTGTGTGTAAAGCATAAAACACAAATATGATGCTATCCTTTCTATCTCTAACTAATATCTCTATACGTATTCTATTGTAAAACACATAATCAATACACTACGGTAAAAGAAATTTCCATCAGAGTACCAACGTGAAAAAAATATACAATAGCAGATCATTAAGAGCGACAATACAAACAGTCACACTGCCTCATGGTAACCGTTCCTGACAGTTTCAGTTCCTTCTGCAGATTATTCCAGGAAACTTAATTTGAATTTATGGACAGAAGTCATTAGTAGGTTCCTATTTTTACAGTTTTTTTGTTTAAATACTTCTAATGCTTTAATTTGTATTAGTTAATTTTTTTAAATTTCATTTTTATTCTGACAGTCCTGTTGAGTAATGAAAAAGATTTGATTATTTTCAAATTCGTAAGTTTCCTGGGTCGATCTATCTATCTTAACACATTAATTTGCTGGACTACTTTGCCAGTGTTCTAGGTTGTAAAAAAAAAAAAAAAGATAAGTAATGGGTTAGGGCTAGATGGTTAGTGGTTTGTCTTAATGTGGAATCATTTTTTTGTTTTTCAGGTTCATATGTGCAGAGCCAAAGTTTCCACCAGGTCATGTGTCTACTACAACAACGTTGAAGGTAATGGTCTAACAGAGTGACTGTATCCGTGTAGCAGAACGCAGTCTGGAAAAGCATGTCCTGTTACCTTTTTATGTTTTACTGACTACATGTATAATTTAAATATTATATTATTTGACACTAATAACTCTCAAAGTATGGCACAACCTGTGAGGAAGCACTACTGTGAGAAAGTTTGGAGTCCAGGAATGTCCAAAATGTGCATATCAACAAAATATCTACTGCCTGCTTTCAGTTGATTTAAAAAGGGGGGAAAAACTGTTATGTTGAGAATCTAGTCCATGCATTTGTTACTTTGATGACAGACTATTATAATTATTTATTATCGCGCTGTGTCAGCTGTTTTTCTTGCTGTGGCGCGATATGGCAGCCTCGCTTCTGTCAGTCTGCCCCAGGGCAGCTGTGGCTACAACCGTAGCTGCTTCCACCAGTGTGTGAATGCGCAAATGAATGAAGAGTGGCATTGTAAAGCGCTTTGGGTGCCTTGAAAAGCGCTATATAAATCCAATCCATTATTATTATTATTATTTAATTTCCAGCTGCACCACAGGATACTTATGAAAATCCCCATTCACACACCTGATCTCCACCCACTCTGCCTCCAACAATGCCCCCGTCCAAACCAGGTTTTGATGGGCCAAGCTCTGCCGCGCAGCGTAGTTTGGAATCTACCCCTCTGGTACCCTACAGGAACGCTGTATGGCCCTCCAGAAATCGGGGACACAGAACACATGGCCCATCTCAATTAACAGACACTCGGAGGTTGTGCAACTGCAGCACTCCTGCCCCGACATCTGAGTGACCCATGGTAAATCGGGTGCAGTCGCCACCGGAATCATGGGGAGAGAGAGGGAGATGAAAGAAAAGGGTCAGTAGGTCACCACAGCGGTCCCTCAGTGACTGGAAGTGATAGGACGGAGCCAGGAAGCTTCCCCATTGGGGCCACAGGGGGTGTAACTGAAATACAGACGATTCAGTTTGCATTTCTGTGTTTACAGTGATTAGTCTGTACCCGTTTTAACATCCACAATTGTGGTTCCAGTCGTTATGTTGCCAAGCTTGGCGTCACGTCTTGTTCCTCCTCTCTTCCCAGGTCTTGGTGCAATATTAAAATACACAATGAATGTTTGGAGGTTTTAATGTGAGCTGTGTTTGCTAGCTTCACCTGGTAATGCCACCAACTGATTGAGTGTCGGAGCTCAAAAGTAAACATAGAGCATCTACAAATACATCAGGATGATGTCTCCATGTGTGCGTCAGGCACCTGAAAACACATGGTGGCTCCTCACCACCATGTGTTTTCTGTTTTCTCCTCTCTTTTTGTCTTTCGATGGGCGATCGTGGCTCAAGAGTTGGGAGTTCGCCTTGTAATCGGAAGGTTGCCGGTTCGAGCCCCGGCTCGGACAGTCTCGGTCGTTGTGTCCTTGGGCAAGACACTTCACCCGTTGCCTACTGGTGGTGGTCAGAGGGCCCGGTGGCGCCAGTGTCCGGCAGCCTCGCCTCTGTCAGTGCGCCCCAGGGTGGCTGTGGCTACAATGTAGCTTGCCATCACCAGTGTGTGAATGTGTGTGTGAATGGGTGGATGACTGGATATGTAAAGCGCTTTGGGGTCCTTAGGGACTAGTAAAGCGCTATATAAATACAGGCCATTTACCATTTCCCGTGATCCCCCAACCTGTCATGGCAGATTTCCCTTTCTGAGCTTGATTCTGCTGAAGGTTTCTTCACTTGATTTTGTTTTATTATTGTGATTTTTCTCCTAAATATTGTAGGGCTTTACCTCGTAGAATGACGCACCTTGATGTGACTGTTTTTGTTGGTTCTATATAAATAAACATGAAGTGAACCAGCTCCTGTTTTGAGTTCAGGCCACAGACTGGTGTGTGTCCCCTCCTGAACTCTACATGTTTTTAATTTAGGCTTCAAACTTTAATTTTGGATAAAGCTTGTAGTAGGGCTGCTCAATTAATCGAATTTTAATCACGATTACGATCTGGGCTTTCAACGATCATTAAAAATGACTGAGCCGATTATTAGCCCCTCCCTCATTTATCCGCGACACCTTAAAGGCCGGTCCTGAAAATATTGTCGGGCATAAACCGGTCCGTGGCGCAAAAAAGGTTGGAGACCGCTGATTAAGAGGACCCGAGGGAAGCTCGGAAAGCTAAGCAGAAGTTATTTGTTGAAAAGAGAGTTTAAAAAAAAAAAACTTCAGTGGTGTTGCACACTATTTTATATTATTTTTTTAAAGTCATTGTTAACCCTTTAAAGCCGGTCAGAGCAGCACGCTCCGTTTTGCGTAACTATTTTTAAATCCCTGTAGAACCTGAACCGTGTAAGCTAGCGCAATAATTTGTTTTGCATATGAAACCGGAGGAGTTGTACTTACATCTTATGCCATCAGCTTGTCCTCGGTCACGGTTTCGTTCCACATATAGCTTTGCAAAAATTGCATAAAAAGCGCTTGCAGGAACAAAAACATAATATTCCAGAAACACGCTTTGCCGTTCCTATCAGCTGTTCGTAACACTTCCCACAGTGAAATGATGCACATGCTGTTTTCTTTGCAAATTTGCATCATAGGATTGTTTTTTGTTTTTCCTGCAGTATATAAAAATTGCTGTATCTCCAAAATAAAACTATGAAGACACTCAAAATAAATTTCCTGTGGTGGGAAACTATTTTTTGCAACTTTATTGTATTTAAAGTTTTGAGGGATAAACCTCTTAAATTTCTCCAAGTAGAAATATATGTAAACAAAACAAAAGCGATTTTCAATTTTTTTGTAGTTTATTGCACTTTTTTGCAATTTATGTAATTACTATGACTTAATGCATACATATTATTAAAATATGGGCTATAACAGTTGTATTGATGTATAGCAACTTGAAATGCTCCCACAAATGGCACTACAGCATGTAAAAATAAAAAAAATAATATAAGCTCTGGTGGACTTGGTTCTATAGTAGGTCTTAAAGGGTTAAATAAATATCGTCAAATAATCGTGATCTCAATTTCAGTGAAAATAATCGTGATTATCATTTTTGCCATAATCGAGCAGCCCTAGCTTGTAGTAGGTATGGAGTTAGTTATGCTGCTAGTTATAATGACACTCATACATTCTGAATGTTTTAGCATTGTAATAGTATGTATAATTAATTACACTTTATATTTTGATTACACTCTAGCCTTCTGTACATGGTATTTGATTTATTATAGTCCTTCTAGGAAAAAATCTGTTTGAGTCTGAAGGTTTAGGACCTGCCTGACCTGAGGCATCGTCTGGAGGGCAATGGGTCAAACAGGTGGTGGGTGGGATGAATGGGGTCATCTGTGATGGCCCTGGTTTTAATCACATGTTTCAGTGATTTAGTATCCTATAAATACCAGATCTCAAGCTTGATTTTTCTTCTTCTTCTAGATAAGAGCACTGACAGAGATTTGGTTAATTCTATCCTCGATGTGGAAGATTTGGTCCAATTTGGCACCAAACAGAGGTTTGTAGTTCATGTGTTCATTTTTTTGTAGTTGTCTGTTTCAGTCTCTGTACTGCACTTTCTTTCTTTGGTAAGAAATAATCATTGGTAACATTGGCGGCTGGGTGTCTCTGTGTGACACCAAACTAATGTCTTAATATTTGATTTTTCTGCTTCAATCTGATTCAATCTGTGGAATCATTTAAAAAGTAGTTAAAACTTTTCTGTTTAAACAAGCCTGCTGTTGATCAACATTCTTTTTAAAAATACATTTTTATTTACATGTAACCTTTTGTATTGTCTATATTGGTATGTTTATTTTAACTTTGGTGTACAACGCTTTGTGACTGCACTCTCTCCAGTGTGAAACCTCCATTGCGATCCATCTGTCAGTAATCTACAGATGGTCACAATTTAGAAAGCTGAAGTCTTGATCAGAACAGTGAAGTGATCCAATAAATATGTGACCAAATATGGGCATTTCATTCGAGTGGGTGAGTCTGCTTATCCACTTAAAGTGGGGATATTAAACATGCAGTAAGAACTAGACTTCCAAAGGGTCCACTGTAGCATCACCTCTGCAAATTAGGAAAATTGCAGATTTATTAATATTTCAAATTCTTGTATAAAAAAAAAAAAAACAAACAACACACAAAAAATTTCGATACTCTTGTTTAGTTACAAAATACTCGTGAGTGGTTGGGGGGAAAACTGAAGTGTACAGTTAGCTTCATAAGCATTTAGACAGTTATTAAATGTGCCATACGGTAGATTCTCACAGTCAACAATAAAAATGTGATTTAAGTGTACACTTGCAAAGTGAGTGGGGTTTAACAGACATTAAGTCTTAATTGTTTCAGAATTGCAGCCATTTTTAATGCATCGTCCTCTATTTTTAGCAGTTTAAAGTAGTCTGATGACTGACTGATAGACAGTTTCATGGCCAGGTGAGGACTGTTCTCTCATTCCATCACATATTAATCAGATAACAGATCTAGGGTTGATTCCAAGTGCTGAATTTGCATTTTGTAGCAGTTCAGTAGAACTTTCAATATGAGGTCCAAAGTCATATCGAAGTGAAGGAGAACATTATTATGCTGAAAAACCCAAATTACTCTAAAATAGGAGTGGTCAAATCAACAATCTACAAGTGCCTGAGTGTGAAATAATAATAAATAATAAATATGATTTATGAAATAATAAATTGGCCACTAGAGGATATGTGGGCCACTGATATCAGGACATGAAAACTCCTCACGATGTATAGAGATCTCCATCAGACGCCCAGCACCACAGGCAACAGAAAGAGGCGAAGTTACAATGCAGGATGAAACACTGAGCATCCATGAATTCATTAGCAAGATGGGCCACCCGAGGTGAGTTGCTCCAAGTATGCCAAAGACATGATCAGGAACCATCATGGACAATCCCTGCAGTGGACGTACTATCAACATATCAAAATGTTAGCTAGAAAAGGCCAGGTTAAAGGACAGCAGAGTCCTTAACGGACAGGACCCAAGTTGCAGACTGTGCAAAGGTTCCCCGGAGACTATCCAGCGCATAGTAGCGGGATGTAAGATGCAAACTAGGGCAGGCTACACTGAGAAGGACGATCAAGTGAGTGGGATACAGGAACATCTGTGCTGCATGTGTACTAGAAGTCCCCAGGTCCTGATGGAAGACAACACCAAAGGTGGTTGAGAAAAATTGGGCCTGTGTCCTGTGGGTCTTTCAAGTAACAGAAAACCGCAGCTGTGATAGAGGGGACAGCAACATCAGGAAGGAGCACAAGAAAATAGAAAAGTGCTAAAATAGAAAATGGAGAAGGGCTAAAGTAACAACTGGAGCAGATTTGAAATGAATGAAAGGGCCTTATCACAAATGAGCCATTATCATTTGAAGGATGCTTTTTGACTTTCTTTCAGTAGTTGTCCTGAAACTTCACTACCAAGAAACAGTACCAGAAGCATGATGTTTTCTTTCATTTTAATGTCTTTTTAACCCTTCACATTCTCTGAGTCAAAATGCAACAGTCATCTGAGCAATAAATCTTAAAAGCCTTAACAACCACCTCCCCTAACAGTGCAGCAACTCGTCCAAGAACCACTGAAACTCAGTAACTGCTGGGCTACGTGGTCACAGGCTAGTGGATGGAAACTATACCTTTTGTACTATGTTATCTCTTTAAACAGCTATCAGAATGAGTCAGTTTTTCTGTAAAGTTCACGTATTTGATTTCGCATTTGCAAATTTTTCCACAGAGTCTGTCCTTACTACCTCTCCCGTTCACTGAAACAACAAGCAGATGTCATTTTTATGCCATACAACTACTTGCTAGATCCAAAGGTAAGCTCTGTCATACACATTACATCTGAGGCTGACATATGTGACCATAAATGAGCATCAACAGAGACTTTAGTGTTGTGATTGGCACTGTCATTTCTAATCTCTATGAATGCTAATATTCAACTGCCTCTCCCTCCCTCTTTCATTCCACAGAGCCGCAAGGCACACAATATCGACCTGAATGGAGCTGTGGTTATCTTTGACGAAGCTCACAATGTGGTAAGGTTATATCTGGTTTCCCCTGTTAAATGTATTCACTAAAAATTGGCATTGTTGTATATAAAAGCTTCAAAGACCACAAGTGACCCACTACTAAACGGGGATGGTCTACACTAGAGGGTTTCAAATTCATTTTAACTTGCAGGCCACATCGGGCCTAATTTGAAATCAGAGGGGCTGGTCTACTCAAACCATAAGGACATATTAAAACCAATGTTTCCTTTGAAAACCAGATATTGAACTAATATCTTCAGAAAATGTATGATTTTTACTACATCCCATGTCATTACTGTGCATTATAATTTATAGATCGCAGTAGATCTCGAATTTTGCAAATGAACAAGTATTTTCTTCTATGACCTGAAAAACCTGTCAAAGCATATATTCTCCTGTATCATCATGCCATGTATATAACTTGGAGATTTCACAGTGTAATCTTCACATTCTGTCACCAAAGCACACTCTCTTTTGATTCACCCACTAATTATACTCACAGTATTCATTCACTGTATCTTTAGGAATTTGCTCACTTCGATTGTAGCCGACTCTCTAGCAGCACGGCCTCTTCACCTGTCCCTCCTCCACATTCCTGCTCAGTATGTCAGAGCTTTAGTTACTCCTCAGCCCTCTTTAGTAATAACGATACTTGTAATAAATGTAGCCTGTTTACAGCTCTGGAGTCCCGGGTTCACCTGTATCTAGCCAGGCCCATGTAGCAGGTGCAGCCAAAGCTAGCATAGCCACCGTTAGCTTTCACCCAGCAGATTGTCCCAAGCAGCCGGGAAAACGGGACAGCTGGGTGACAGTCAGCAGGAAGCATAGTCCTAAACAGAGGCCCCGGTACACCACCACACCTGTCTATGTCTCTAGTTGTTTTTCCCAATTTGGTGACACGTCCTCTGAGGAGCAAACTCTAGTAATTGGCTAATCTGTTTCGACACATGTGAAGCTCGAGACATTTTCTTATTACATTTAAATTTACAGTTAATGCACAATGCAAGGTGCTGCATATTTAAGGCATGATTCATCATTGAAGAATGTGATAAATATGTGACCATGAACTCAGGGTCAAGGTCAGAGGTCACGCTTTCTGAAAATCCTACTTACCCTGATGCTGAGGTGTAGCACTGGTGCCTGCCAATCTTATAATATTTTTTTGGTCAATCATTTCAGCGGTAGAGAGCTAAACAACATATTTGGGATTTTTGCAAAGCAACAATCTAAGCATATGTCATTCTTGATTAAAGCTAATTTGTTATGATTATTAATGTGAACACTGTTCTGGAACATGCTCATCATGTTATTTTCATCTATTTATTACACGATGGCCACTTTTCCTGACAAAATCTCATTCAGCTTAATGCAACAAATGTAACTTGAGACAAAGGACTCGTTGGTTGTGATGGTCTAATGCCAGTTTGCTCCACTAAAATCTATGTTTTTGTGGACACAACATTCTCAGACAAACTCTACATTTACATTACCTGTACTATCATTCTTTGACATGTAGTAACTACACACCATTTTCATTTCATTCACCGGGTTTAGAGGTTCTATATAAATAAAGTTACTATTTACAAAAACATTGGTTGCACAGATTTATAATAATGTTTAAAATAAATATTTGTTATTTGAATTATGCTGATAATTACTTTTGTTGATACTATCCCACCTGATCTGATGTCTCTTTTGTTTGCAGGAGAAGACATGTGAAGAATCAACCTCGTTTGATCTGACTCCCTATGATGTAGCCTCGGCCATCAATGCTGTGGACAGGCTGCTTGTGGAGCAGGCTAAAGAAATCAGCCACAAAGACTCTGTGAGTGAAGACGTCAACGTGGAATCCCTCAGCTCTGGTAAGAAAACCTTCGCTTATACACATGTTCCTAACAGAGTTTTCCATCTAATACTTAGAGTGTATAGTTGTTTATGAATGTCATGGTACTTTGGGCTACTTGTATACTTTAAAAGTTTGGATTTACTTCTACTTTACTAGCCTTAGTTTTGCCTTGGCCTTAGTTTCATTATTACTAGTAATTTTAGTTTATTCTTTAGTAAAGCAAGTAAAAGATTGTCAGCTGCAGGTCTTTTGATATTTTGTCTTTTGTTTTGTTTCAGGTTTAAAGTTAGATTTGTCCACCATCGCTAAAATCAAACGTAAGTATTGTGGAGTGGGTCGTCCTGTTGGTTGGTGATTGGAGGTCTTTTTCTAAACTTGTTTTCTGCTTTAACAGAGATACTACTGGATCTGGAAGCTGCCATTGATTCCTATGATGTTCCAAGTGAAAAAGGCATTACCAAACCTGGAATGTAGGTGACAGCAGTACTGAGCAGGCTTTCAAAATAAGAGCGTATGGGTTGCCCATTAATAAACTGATTATACAGTTGTTCCAAACATATGAAAATGAATAAATAAATCTCAAAGCACACTTGATGAGAGCTGGTCCAAGAAAATAATAAATATTGTCAAAGCTTTTCCACCTTTAACAATGCAGGTTTGAAATATGATGGCATTAAAATGTTTGAGTTTTAGCTTCACTAAGATACAGCCTCTCGCCCTATGACAGCTGGGATAGGCTCCAGTGCCCCCCGCGACCCTGAAAAGGATAAGAGGTAGCGAATGGATGGATGGATAAGATGCACACATCGTTACAGAACAGATAAGAACATGTATCTGTTCATGATTATTTTGTTGGTTCCCTGAATGCCGTTAAGGTCATGTGGAAAAAGCAGACAATGTAAGAGAGAAAGCTTCTAAGGCAACAAAGCCAGACTTGAAGTGCAGTCAGTGTAAAACATCAGTAGGATGAGGGCAAGAAACAAGACTTTAAGTGATGACATCTGACCAGGATGGGAGTAAATTTTATTTTAAAGGCGTCAATTCGTCATTTTTCCAAAACAGACTGTCGACATTTATTTCCACACACGTCTGAGTCGGTTCTGTTCCATAGAGTATGGTTCAGGTAAGAAAACACATGTCACAGGTTGGTGTGTCGTATCGCTCGTGTGTGTTTTATGCATAGATTTGTGCGTTTGTGCTTCGTATGATGTCTGTTATGTTTAAAGGCTGTCTACATCCAATTTTCATTCATGGGAATGCCCTGAGAACTTCCTGACATTTAGCACGTGCATTTCTTCTCTAACCCAAAGGTTATATGCAAACTCAATCAGAAATCTTAAATGACACGTACGAGTTCACGCTTTGACCCCTGCCTCACTCGGCTCCGCCTCCTATGTACTGCATGTATCAAACAAAAGAAAAATGCCCAAATTAGTCTTTTAAAAAAGGCTAAAACAATGTGGCCTCAAGAAAAACACCTGATTATAACTATTATTATAGATACATTGGTTCTTATATATAATGATCATATCTATTGGATTATAAGTGGAATGGAATTTATAGAGTGATTAAGACAAATTGAACATTGGTGACATCCTACATGTTATACATTGTTGTGCAGAAGGAAAAACTGAGATATCACATTTGATTTTTAGCAGCATGAAAAATGCTTTTCTTTTACATCCATATTTGAAATAATTGTCTATAATGTTTTGTGTGAATCAGCGTTAACTGCATACAAAAAACATTTTTAAAAAAATGTACCTTAGTCAATTTAACCGCTGTTAAAATGGACACACAGCAGAACAACAACAAGCTCTGAGTCTGAGATCAGTTTTACTTATATTGTCGTTTTTATCATACTTTATTGCAGGAAACTGACGCAAATGTTCCCAAAGTATTTTAGGGTAGTGTGGTGACACTGTGACAAATCTGTGGTTGGAGTCATGTATTTAAAATAAAACAAGAAGAAGAAAGTGGTCAGAGACTGTGTGGGTAGTCCTTAGACTACCGTGACATAAACCCTAGTGGGGTTCTTCCTTAGGTGGTCAGAGAATGATTCTGAATGTTAACTGTAATAATAAACCTGCACTGCATGTCTCTCTGTTGTGTCTTAGTTTCATCTATGAGGTGTTAGAAAGAGCTCATCTGACCTACAGCAACAAGACGGCAGTCTATGAAGCTCTGGAGCAGATCAGTGGATACCTGGCAGGACGTAGGACACATTATCACTTCATTTATCATCTGTAACATTTGCTGGGTGTATTATACAGATCATCTTAGTGCTACTAAGTAACAAATGACCTGTTTGATGCATGTTTCTCACCAGAGCCCGGAATATTCCTCAATACAAGTGGACTCCAGAAGCTGTCTGATATCATACAGGTACACTTTGTATGGATATTAAACTGTCAAACTGCTTCTTTGTTTGGGTTTTTCGATTGGTCCCATAATATTTGTGTGATTGAGATCATTCAACAAAATGATAGACTTTATTACTATTTATTGCATGAAGAGTAATTATTTAATCACCTCGTGGCGTGTTTGAGCGATCCCCTCTGTTCTGGTGTTTTTAGCTGGTATTTTGTGGTGAACCGTCAGAAAAGGACAGACAGCACCAGATGGAGACCAACACGGCTCATTTTAAGGTGTGTTTTTGTACAGTTGTGTTCATATTGGAACCAGCTAACATATCTTTGCCACACTTGATGGAGAAGTAACTGAAACTGTAACCATTGTTTCGGCATCTTAAATGTTTAATTTCTTTTTTTTCTTCTTTTTTTTTTTTTCTTGAAATGAAATGACTAATGATGAGCTTGTGTCATGTGTTTGGCTCAGGTTCATATCCATCGGGACACCAGCTTTCACAAAAAGAAACAGAGTGTTGACGTGTGGGCTTCATCTTCATCAAAAAAACAAGGTAACGATGCACAGCGTGATGCGTTGGTGGGTTACATGGAGTCACATGAACTGAATGTAATATCATGATATTTTCTTTTTAGATTTAGGTCAGAATGTGAACCCTGTTATGAGTGTATGAACTATTTGTACTGTAAGTAAATGTGATTTGTTTCTCTGCATATTGCAGGCAATATTCTGAGTTACTGGTGCTTCTCTCCGGGCTTCAGTATGCAAGATCTGGTGAATCAAGGCGTTCGCTGCATCATTCTGACCAGTGGTACCCTCTCTCCCCTGTCGTCTTTCACATCTGAGATGAGAATGTAAGTTAGCTGTCACTCTGACTGCACAGCTGCACAGTTACATTTTTCCCACCTGAGTAGCAGCTCATTAAAATAAAACCAAAACACAATGGCCTTTATACCTGTTTAGGCTGAACACTGTCCACAGTGAACTGTTCTTAAAATGTAAATCTTTGGTGATTTTTGTAACTCACCATGAAAGTTAATGATTCGTTTTAAAGCCAGAAGTATCAGCATAAAAAGTGGTCTTTAACATGGATAAACCAGGAATGCTGATACATTATGTTGCATTTATCTGTCAATAATTAAGAATGACTCTGACATTAGACAGACCTGTGTTCACTTGTTAGCATCCAAAGGCAGCATAGCACCTGCTGATGAATTACATCTAAAACATGTAACATATAGGTTTTTGGAAAGTTAATGTGTTTTGAAAATGTTGTAACCTCGCCTGGATTTTAAATTAAACAGTCAGACTGTCCAAACGATTGCATTAACTGTTCAGAGGTTTCAGGCAGTTTTTACCCCTTAAGGGTGTGATTGTCCCCCAACCTGGCAGGTGGGTGGTGTGGACACACAGGTTTGTGAATGTGATAAATCATGAAGCGGCTGGTGTATGACTTTTAAATTGACACTGTAGGTGGATTTAATAACTTGTAACTTTAGTGTATTCACTTTATTGTCAGTGCAGCCCCTAATGAAACAGTGTTATGCATGTATCTGGGCCAAATATGTTTACTGTAATGCATCTCTATATGCCAGTGAGTTTCTGCTCCTGCTGTTACAGAGAATTCCCAGTACGTCTGGAGAACAACCATGTGATTGAGCGGGACCAGATCTTTGTGAGCATCATTGCACAAGGGCCTGATGGAGCGCACCTAAGTTCAGCGTTTGATCGGAGGTCGGTATTCTTTTTTAGCGTATGATTACTTTCTAACAGGTCGGTCAAGTTTTGCCATGTGCCTAAATACAAATGAAGGTGCATGGCAAAACTCATTTAGCTCATGGTAGTCTCTGACCTCTGGGGAAAAGTTGTCAAACCATATTTTTTCTCATCTTTTGATTTATTAGAAAGTCAAGTAAAATCCTGCTGTGTGTGTGGAAGACTTCAACTTACTTTTATATAACACTAGTTCAGGAAAATTGTCTTCTCAAGGCACTTGATATTAGAATGAACACTCCAACAATCAAACTGTTGTGCATTAGAGGTAAACTGTAAATAAGCTGATTCTTATATAGAGCTATTCAGAGATTATTAAGCTAAGCACATAAAGTGGAAGAGTCATAGTAGCAATAAAATCAGTGTTCACAAGACATGAGATTCCAGATTATCTGCTTTGTTTCTACTATATTACCAAAAATGAAAACACACTCACTGAAACACACTGAAATAAACAACTCGGCTACATCTGGAAAAAAAAAACAGTTGCATCAGTCAGACAATTGCAGAATATGATCAACTGGAACTGAGACCATTTAAGTACATGGATCCAGACTAACTTGCAACTGCAGCATTTATGTATCCTGCAGCAGGATACATAATAAAGAGATACATAACACTTATAGTGAACCGGGTCAGGGAGATGTATGAAAAATCCTAGGAAAAAAATCCAACCTTATTTCCTGTTCCATAGAACGTGTTTGGTTGTTAAGAGTTTAAGTAACTCTTGGTTAAATCGAAATTGTAACTGGAAACTGTTATCTTATTATGAAAAACCTTTCAATATAGTGCTGATTCATTTGTAAGACGTTAGACAGTTTTTGTTTGTTTGTTTGTTTGTTTTAAATAAAAAAAAAACCTGATTTGTTAACCCCTTAAAACCAGTGGGAGCGCTCCTGTAGGGTTTAGGTCAGACTTTTAGATCAAATTACCATAACTCCTAAAACAATGGGGCAATCAAAAAATTCCAGCAGTTTCTGAAAGTATCACCTTTTTCAGTTATATTAGGATCATTACGGTAATTCCAGGGTACCACATCTAAATCTCAGCAAACAACACAGAAAACAACAAACAGCAAAACGGTAAAAAAAAGAACCCATATGCCCAATAAAATGTCAGTTTTCTGTAGAGCTTCATCACACTCACTCCCTCTCTCTTCTCTCAACCAACATTAGTCTTTTGGGACTGCTGCAGCACTGTGCCTGGGTTTAACGTTATGACCCAAATATCACTGTATCGCTCCTTTCAGGAACCACAAAGTCTTTCAATTGAACAGATGGGAGTTACAGATGTTGAAAAACCTGTCTGATGCCAGCGACAGGCTAGGCTTTAGAGGGCTAAAACAGGGGGTGTAATGTGTTAGAGAGATGTCCCTCAGAGGCACCCATACACTTTTCAATTCATGGAGGATGTGTCAGTAGGAGATAAGAGCTGTTGTGGCTCAGTAAACAATGATGCTCTAAAACAGGGCTGGGGAACTCCAGGCCTCGAGGGCCGGTGTCCTGCTGCCTGATCTGCCTTATTTGTATGACACAGACAATCCCTTAGCAGTAGCAGTTGGTGAGAGTGGGAAGGAAGAGCTCCTTTTTTATATGTTACCTCATATATATTTTACTGGTTCTGACTTTGAAGTTGTTACTTGAGTGCTAAACTCAAACTGTAAATTTGTGTGGCAGGTTTGTTCCTGAAAACATGGCGTCTTTAGGCAACACCGTTGGTAAGATCACAGTATACAGCATGGAAATCGTTTGATTGTGCTAACATCACCAACATTGTTAACTTTTAGCTCTGTTGTTCATGGTGATGTCATATTGCTTATTACCTTTTTGATTTTGTGTTTAAGAGTAGCACCTTCTACTACAGCTTGGCAATAACGGGGTCATAAGGTGGAAACAGAAGGTACTCTTGTACCTGTGCCTATGAAGCAAAACCAATGACTGATAAGAATAGCAATATATTGATTAGACTTAATAATACTACTAATACTGGCTGATGCTGTATTACTATTTCTACACTATATTGCCAAAAGTATTGAAGACAAGTGTGCGATTGTTTTTATCACTATTTTAATGATGGTGCTCGTGTCAATTTGGTCGTTGATTGTTGATCAGTGGTCAAGACAATCATGACCGCTCATTGTTCCTCAGTGCTGCTGGTTTTAGTCATTATGCAAATGTACTGTTTATAAGGTTGGGGAAACCTGAGCTGAGACAGTCACCTGGTAGAGTGACGAAATGTCTCTACTGCTGACAACAATACATCTATATGAACAGGATTAATGTTTTAGGACTGTCCATAAATTTATTTGCCAGTGATGTAATAAAAAATAACCATAACATGATTATAACATTTACATTTAACACACAGACATGTTTTTCTTCTGTTCTGTTTTTTAATTATAGGAAGTATACACACAGATTGTGCAGATTGTTTAATGGTGTACTAATACGACACATTAAATAATATTTACATTGTTACCTTTAAACAAAGAGTAAGGTTGTGAACACGAGGCAGGATTAAAATCCAGCATTATAATACAGAGTATCCTACTTTTTAACCATTAGTTACTATTGCTTTGTTATTATAAGGTTAATGTGAGGGGCCAGTATATACATATTCAGATGCACAGACATAGGAAGTTTATTATTAGCAGGTATATGTCATATATGATATATATCATAATGCCAGTATATTACTGTAACTAATTGGTTTTGCCTCATAGGCATACGTTTTTCTATGTTATTACACCCAATTTTGGCCCGTTACCACAACTCGCCTATAACCAATGTTGATACGAGGTAAAAAATAAAAACTGCTTAGATATTATTCTGGTGATTAAGTTGTAGTAATTTGCTATTTCCATATTATTACATTCTTGGCCTTTAATGTCTCGTTATTACCACATTACTGCTGAGCTATCATAGGAAGTGCTACCATGTTGGATTGTATATGGAGTGTGAAATCTTTGTTTTGATTGTGATATATATTTGTAAGTTATACTCACATATATTTGTAACTTGTGTTCTCTCCTCAGCTAACCTGAGCCGTGTGGTTCCTCACGGACTCTTAGTATTTTTCCCTTCCTTCCCTTTAATGGAAAAAACATTGGAATTCTGGAAAGTAAGTGGAAAGTCAGCAGAGTCACCTGAGGAAAGAAATAATAGTTTGGGCGCTGCGTTTTTAGCTTTTCTAGTGACTTTTATGTTGATGTTTGGTTTTTTTTTTCCCATGAACTGTATTTTGTATTTTCTAGCAAATTAGAAATCAATTTACTGGAAATTTAATATGGAGACTACTATGCCAATGCTTCTGCTACTGGTTGACTTGTCAGCAGCCAATAAGAGGTAATGGGATGTGTGACAATTGTGTCACACATCCTGTGGAACCAGGACCCCAGTACAGGAAGTCTGGATCAGGTCTCTCTGTTTAAATAGTCCAGTCTCTGAGCCTATGAGTATTAAAAATTGCAGAGAGCTTAGATGGAGCCAATTGATGAGGGGACTCGTCCAGTTCCAACTGCCTCTTAGCCTCCCGATGTCTACTCTGCCTACCCGAAAAACCGGGGCTGAGTAGCCTTGCAGTGCAGAACACCTCACTCAGGAGGCATCCTTGTAAGATGCGCAAACCATCTCAGCTGGCTCCTTTCGATGTGGAGGAGCAGCGGCTCTACTCTGAGCCCCTCCTGGATGGCTGAACTCTTCACCCTATCTCTAAGGGAGAGGCCAGCCACCCTTCGGAGGAAGCCAATTTCCACGGCTTGTATCCACGATCTCGTTCTTTCAGTCAGTACCCACAGCTCGTCACCGTAGGTGAGGGTAGGGACCACCAGTAAATTGAGAGCTTCGCTTTTACACTCAGCTCTCTCTTCACCACGACGGACCTGTACAGCGTCCGCATCACTGCAGCCGCAGCACCAATCGTCTGTCGATATCCCGCTCCCTTCTCCCTTCACTCGTGAGCAAGACCCAGAGACACTTAAACTCCTCCTCCTGGGGAGTGAGAAGCGCTGGGAATGAGGTGCTGATTCTCATTCCCAGCGCTTCTCAGTCGAAGCATTCCAGTGCAAGCTGGAGGCGATCACCCGGTGAAGCCAACTGAACCACATCATCTGTAAAAAGCAGAGATCAGATTCCGCGACCATAAAACCAAATAATCAAATCACTTGAACTATACTTTTTCAGTTAACCTACTCGGAGCTAATGCTGATTCTCTTCTGATCTTTGAGAGGAGAGGGTTTGAGGAGAGAAAGAACCAAAGAATGTTAAGCCAAATTGTAAGTCCATAGTTTGGGCAGCAGTTGATCCCTCTGCTGGAACTTTCAACTGTGAACTATGAGATCCAATTTTTTTATTTTACTTTATTTTATTTTAACTGCTTATCTTCTAGATGACAGATGGAAAACCCTTTATTTGTTCTGCACTACAGTATTATACTTGGTTATCCTTTCTCCCACCTCTCTTCCTGGATGTCACATCTTCTGAGGGGATGTCTGTGCTCACACCCATTGTGGCATCCAGTCACTGTTGTTGGCATTTAATCACTACACCTTACCATCCTCCCTGTCTGTTTCTCTCTGTGACCTTACTTCATCATGATTTTAAGCATAGTTTAAACTTCCAAATCGCTTTAACATTTTTTTATTTTCTCATCATTATTTCAATTACATAAATACTTCTTCTTATACTAATTAGAAGCTAAGAATTGCTTTCTGAAGTGTGCAAGAAATACATAAGAAATGCATATTAAAAAATAGAATGTAAAGATATCAAAAGAGTTAATCATTAAGTCAAAAGCCTTGTAACCTGTATGAACCAATTTATTTATGTTACGTTTATGTTACTCCGCAGTCAAATGAATCATTTATAACAATCTAAGATGCTGCTGTAAATCATTTCCTGCATGTGTGTCATCACCAGGCTAACGGACATGCAAACCGCATTGAGAACATAAAGCCTATGTTTGTTGAACCTAAAGGGAAGGGCACCTTTAATGACGTGAGTGTTTTTTTAGGTATCTAATCACTTGGCTGTAAACCCCTCTATTCACATTTTCACATCTAAAAATATTTCCTAAGTTGTTTATAGTAAAAAAAAGAAAAAAAAAGTAAAGATCTGATTAAACTTTAGCCTCTGTCTATTCCCAGGTTATTGATGGTTATTACGGCAAAGTCAATGATCCAGCATCCAAAGGAGGATCCTTCTTTGCTGTGTGTCGAGGGAAGGTGAGGAGGCTGTCCATGAAGTCTGTAAAAGTCCTAAAATGTTTTCTGTTATCATGTTTCACCTCAAAACTTCAGCTGTATACAGTGAGTATGCAGTTGTAGTCAGAAGTTTACGTACACTCATCGTGAGCATGAATGTACAACAGGCAAATCATCCCTCTGTATACTTGATAGTCGGCGCGGTGTTCTTAGGTTTGAAGGCCTCACTTTTACTCGTCCAGTCCAGTTTTCATTGTCTGTGAAGGTCTGTGAAGTCATCCAGGTTATCATAGTCTAAGGAGCTTGGAAAGAAAAGCATTTGACCCTAGAACTGAAGAAGCTTCTCAGATGAGAGGTGAAATGTCTTCAAGCAACTTAAAGAAGTCCAGACACTTTTCTTTCCAAGCTCCTTTGACTACCTGCTCATTGTCAACAACACCACAGTCGTTGTCTTGTTTGTCCAAAAAACTTTTCTCCAGAAATCATTTGGCTTCTCTGTGTGGGCAGCTGCAAATTCTGTTGGTGTTGAATATCCTATTTTCTCAATCTGAGGCTGACCGTTTGAGTCTCCTTCCAGAGCTTGATAAAGTGGTGAGACATCTGAGTAACTTGTATTTACTTAAAATAGTTTGAACTGATGATCTTGGAATTTGCAGTTCAGAAATGTTCCAATTGGCATAAATCTACAGTTCTCATTATTAGCTCATTACTGAGTTCCTTGGATTTTCATATTGTTCTGAGTATTTGTCAATCCAGACAAATCTTGTAGTTGTAATGGATCATGATCACTAATGAGTTTATAGGCCTTGACCTCATCAAGTTAAAAGACTTTATGAAAGATTTTAGCAGATGTATGTTAATATTTGAGTTTATGCTTTTGACCCAGTGCGAATAAGAGAAAATCTCAATTAATTTAAAGTTGTGCACTCAATTTTGTGAAAGTCATAAGAGATGAGTGCTGTAGCATCATTCTACCCTGAATAAAGCAGTTGGAAGAAATCATTAAAAGCCCCAAATAATCATGACTTTTATACCAAGTAAACCTCTGACCACACCTGTATATGATATTCAAAGGACATGTTGACACGAGAGGACAAGGGTGCCAAAGATGTGACATCATTTTTTTTTCTTTTGTTGACAGACTGCATAACTACACAATGTTTTTGTAATGATGGCTCGTGAGTGTGAATGGTTGTCTCTCTTTGTTAGCAGTTTTATTGCTTTTCCAGGGTGCACGCTACCTCCTGTTCTGTGATGCTGGGACTAATTGGATAAACATTTAAGAAGATGCATAGACAGATTTTCTTTCATGTTAGTGTAGGGTTACACAAATAGCCGTTCTGTAATGATATCTTCTTGTGTTAGGCGAGCGAGGGTCTGGATTTTGCAGACACCTATGGTCGGGGTGTTATCATCACTGGCCTTCCTTTCCCTCCAAAGAACGACCCTCGAGTCATCCTGAAAATGCAATTTTTGGATGAGATGAATCGAAAGAAAGCTCCAGGGCTCAAGGTGAAAGAAAATTAACTATTGATGTACACTAAAAAGTTGCTCTGTCGTATTACGGTAGTTGGATCTCTCTGTCTTTGTGCGTGTGAACAGTACTTATCAGGGCAAGACTGGTACAAACAGCAGGCTTTCAGAGCTGTGAATCAGGCCATCGGTAGAGTGATTCGTCACAAGGAAGACTATGGAGCGATCTTCTTGTGTGATCAGAGGTCAGAGCTGGTTTACTTCAGTAACATCACATGAGAGGGAACATCCTCCACTATACCACACAGCAGCACACAAGCTTCAATTAAGTGCTTCGGTCACCTTATTTATTATTTATTGATGATAAAAAAAAAAAAGATTGTTAAACTAAAGGAAAACTTTCCCCACAGATTTAAAAGTGCCGATGCCCGGGCTCAGCTTCCATCGTGGGTGAGGTCATATGTGCGCCTCTGTGACAGCTTTGGCAACGTGGTCCGTGATGTCTCGCAGTTCTTCAGGATTGCACAAAAAATGGTGAGTTGTCGCACCTGCACGGTTTATACAATGCAGCAAATTCTTGCATTATTCAGTTTTGTTAAAGAACCAGCTCATAGTACTGATTCTGATCCGGAGGGAAGGTTTTTTTATTTTTTTTAAGCACTGAAAAAATGGAAAACTTTTTGATTTAAAACACAAAGTGAATAATTACCTGGAGTGTTTCCATTAATGGCTATGACACTGTTTATCGTGCTGAAGTTTGAATAATTTGATGTCAAGTGTTTTCTGTGAGTTTCTGTGGAATAAAGGTGAAGATAAGAGTTTTTTTAACACCATGTCAACCTTATTACTTTCATAATAAATGTCTACTAACATATCGTTTATCTGGTTTTCATTCATTGCATGTGCAGTAAAGGTGTGTAGACACTTGGTTACAGTTCAGGTTGTCAGCTTATACTCACAGTTTGTGCATTATACATTTAAGAGGCCTGTGGTTGAGAAGAAGGCTCCAGCAGACAGCTGTGCGACTGTGTGTTCATCAGACACTCAGTCCTCCAGTTTCACCTCTTGCTCCTCCTCACAAACGTCTCACACCCAGAAGGCCAAAGTGCTGGACACCTGCCTTCCCAGCCTGAAGAGGAGGAGACTCAGTGAGTACACAGATGATGGATGTGGTTTGATGTTTTGCTATTAAAGATGAAGGTGTTCTTTTGCTATACTAGATACCTTTAGCAAAGGGTTTCACAGGAGTGTCTTTAGAATTCATTATGCAGTTGAAATGTAGAAAAACTACAGTAGAAACATAGACTTCAATAATAAATGGTAGAAATTCAACTAGGAGCCAGTTAATCCTAAACCTACAGCTGGAAGCACTAGTTTTAAAATCTCCAGCTACAGCTACTCTAAAGTGAGTCCTTGATGAATTTTAACCCTTGTTTTTGTGGTCAGATGAGAACAGTGGAGCCAGTGGAATGGCCAGGATCTGCCTTGAGTATGAGAGTGAGGTGCAGGACAGTCAGAGGAGACCAGCCAACCTGCTGGATGCTTTGGAGCAAGGCAACCACGGCACTGGAGAGGACAGTGATTTTACCATGGGAGAGGAAAAGGTAGCTCGTTTTATTAACTCACATCGTGTGTGTGTGTGGGGGGGTGAGGTAGGGTGTTACACTATAAAACAAAAAAGTTTAAATACCACATTTTCCACTTGTTTTGTTTTTGAAGGCAAATCATTTGTCCACACTGTCTCTTCAATACGATAAGAGGATGGAGGATGAGTTGCGGGGTGGAAAACGTAAAATCAAGTTGGTCCAAGAACAGGTAAGTGGTGTTCTAAACAACACACAGCTGGACTCGGTGAAAACGTCTTTTCTGACTGTTGAAAGTTGGGGATGAATCGTTAAAGTTTAAAGGGTTGGGATAATTATGTTTATCTGTGGCCTGCTGTTAACTGAATTTGAACTTTTAAGCAATTATTTATCTAATAAACCTATGGTGCACCTGAAGAAAGTGCAGACAATTAGTAAGAATGATGTGAAGAGGATGAAAACTAGAAAAGCTGTTGGTCCAGATGACATACCTGTAGACGTACAGAGATGTGTAACAGAGGGCAGTGAACTTTGAACCAGATTGTTTAACATCATTTTGAATTTACACTGCTGCTGAGATTATCTTTTCCTCCATGGTTATTGAAGAAGCCGAGTGTCTCTGAGGATTTGTCTGAAGAAGGAAAGGCGAGCAGGGCTAAGAAATTCCTGGCCGACATGAAGAAGTCCCTGAGTCAGGTCAGCTTTGACCGCATCATACGGGCTCTGCAGACCTACAAAAAGACCGACAACCTGGATCACCTGCTGACTGAGACAGCAATTTTAAGTGAAGACACTAATACTCAGAGTCTCCTCCATGGTAAATCTTCTGCTCTAATAAACACAAAGCGACCTGAACATTCAGACTCGTTTCTGAGCCTCAGTGTTGCATGTGGTAGCACTGCATGTTGTGTACTGATACTAGAAGGTACGGCAATACACTGCTATTAAAACGATAAACACCACACATAGTTAACACTGAAGAATGACAGTACGCTGCCACCTATAAAGTATACCTGCTTTGCAGACGTCTGAACTCTACAGAACACGTTTTCTTAATTTATGATTAGACATTTTACGCTCTTTGTAAAATGTGTCTAACTAGTGCAACTATTTACAAATCCGTTAAAGTCTTTGCACTCTTTTCAATAAAGTGTTTTAAATTATTTTAATATGTATAATTAGTATGTTTTAAAACGTACACAGCACGATAGTTTGAATATGTGCAGAATGTATTGACAAGCAGGGTTTCTATGAAAATCACATTTTCTAAACTGCAACGTTCAGGTTGTTTCATTTGATATACAACTTACTGTGGTCGAGCACAGTGCAAAATTGTAAAAGTTGTGTCTCTGTTCACATGGTAAGGATGAGATAAGCTTTAATTCAAAGGGTTTAAGTATTGCTTTAACTGTTAAGGAATTATAACATGCATTTTCAGAAGCTCAAAGTAGTTAGACAAACCAACATAATTTTAAATAAAGATTGTTTTTAATAACTGGGTGAAAATCTCTTGCAGTCAATGATTGCCTAAATTGCCCATGAACATTGCCATATTTAGATACAGTGCAGATCATAGTCGGTCAGTATGAGTTTTCAGCCTTGTGTCTTACAGAGATTTCTCTACAATAATAGAATCGTTCTTTGTAGTTTGCCCTGTTTTTTCACAGTAGTGTAAGAACACCTCACCCAACGTTACTTTTGAAAAACTGAACATAACTGTCAACATTATTAGTCTTGATATCTACACAGGAATAATATCAATGTCAAAGTCATGATTTCAGTATCAGGGCACCACATTAACAGTGTGTTAATGCAAAACAGTTTGTAGTTGACTGCTGTTGCTGCCTTGTGTCACAGGCTTCTACCAGTTTGTTCGCCCACACCACAAAAAGAGGTTTGATGAAAATTGCCAGGAGCTGACAGGGAAGGGCTGTGGATACAAACCTGATCACACTCTGTCCAAGGATGAGAAGAAGACTGTAATGCTGCAGAACGGTATGACACACGCTCTTCATTTTGTTCTTGGAAATGTGTGTGAGATACATGGATTAGAAAAGAATGTCAAGGAAGAATAACACAATATTCCATTTTAAACATGAAAGACGAATTCCAGGCCATACTCGGCACAGATGTTCCTGTACACTATGCCGGCCACTTGGTTATGGCGTTCCATGTATGCCCTGCCTGCTAGCATCTTACACCCTTGCCTGGTGTGATAGACCCCAGCCTCAATGGATCTTGTGCTCAAAGCTTGTTCCTGTGCTGCCATGATGAGTGCCTCTGTGCTGTCTTTCAGTCCAGCTTTGTCCAGCCACTGGTAGGATTTCTGGATGTCAGCCACCTCCTCTATCTGCTGGTGGTACATACCGTGGAGTGTTCTGGCTTTTGTTTGTCTCATCCTGGACTGTGGTGCTGACACTCACAGTCCCCGGCCTCTTTCCTTAGCTTAGCGTACCGCCTCAGGGTGCTGGACTTGGGGTGAAACTGTCCATGCATAGTCAGGAGCTTCCTGGTCTTGATGTCAGTGGCTTCTATCTCCTCCTTTGGCCAGCTTATTATCCCAGCAGGTTACCTGATCAGGTGTTGATAGCCCTGATCTTGTTCTTACTGTTCAGCTGACTCCTCAGGACTTGCCTGACCCTCTGCAGGTACTTGGTGGTTGCAGCTTTTCTAGCAGCTTCTTCATGGTTCCCATTTTCCTGTGGGATCCCCAGGTACCTGTAGCTGTCCTCTATGTCTGCAATGTTGTTCAGTTCTGACTACCTTAACTCTCTTTGTTACCATCCGACTACACTTCTCCAGTCCGAACGACATTCCGATGTCATTATTTTAGATCCCGGTGGTGTTGATCAGTGAATCGATGTCTCGTTCATTCTTGGCATACAGCTTGATGTCATCCATGTACAGGATGTGGCTGACAACTGCTTCGTTCTGTAGTCTGTATCCATAGCCAATGATCTCACGAGGTGGTTCAGGCCTATGCAGACCAGCAGCAGGGACAGAGCATCTCCTTGGTAGAGGAGATCAACAAGTCACCTTGGTTGATGGTGACTTGTGCTATGGGCTTGAAGTTGGCCTCTAGTGTTGTATGCCACATTCCCATTGAGTTTCTGATGAAGGCTCTTAGGGTCCTGTTGGTCTTGTACAGTTCTCGGCATTCCAGGATCAGGTGTGGGGCATTGAGTCATAGGCCTTCTTGTAATCAATCCAGGCAGTGCACAGGTTGGTGAGCCTGGTCTTGCAGTCTCAGCTGACTGCTCGGTCTACCTGTAGCTGATGTTTTCACCTATTCTCTGCATATCATGCTGCATTTTTGTCAAACAGTAATGATGTTTACTTGATACATACCCATACAAAAAACTTGTGTCATGTAATGTGTGTCAGTGATGGTTAAGCATAAAACTATGTTGATCAGGTTCTACATCAAAGAATGAAGTCCACACTACCTTTCTGACTGATGTGAAAAAAGCTCTTGGGGCAGAGAGATCGACACAGCTCTTTCAGGCTATTCACACCTACAAAAACACAGACAACTATGAAAAACTGGTGACCACAGCAGTGAACTTATTCACTGAGAGAGATGAGAACTTCGGCCTTCTTGTCAGTAAGTGTTCTTCCAGATCATGAGATGTTCTCTGCCATCTTCCTGTAAATGTTTGTGGTTTGAAACGACTTTCTTGTGTTCCTTTTCTTAAGGATTTGGTATGTTTATTCGTCCTAACCACAAGAAGCAGTACAAAGACATGTTGGATGGCTTGATAGGTCAGCCAGTCTCTGCTTCTGATGTTCCTGTTATGATTGAGGAGCAGCAAGAACAACCTGAAGGTAAATCCCTGTGGTCTAGAAAAGTGTGCTTTACCTTGTGACTAATCATTCTCATTCATTCAGTTTTATTTATATGGTGCCACTTCACAATATACTGTGGGCATATAACTTTACCCACCCCGCAAAACTGAATATTCAGTTCTCGTTTAGTTTTTTATTTTTTGGTTTCTGTCAGCGCCTCAACACATGACAGATACAGATAACTCTTTATTGTTATTGCACAGTCATACATAGAACAACAGTACAACGAAATTGGAAACTTTTTTCCATGTGTCATCCTGTTGTGTGTTTGATGTCATGGTTTTTAAGTAACGAAAAGGATTTTAAATAATAAAATGAACACGACATCTGACATATAAAACTTTCCTTTTGCATTTTTTCTTTGTTTTCCAGCTTCGCTTTTGTCTCCTTTGAGGTCCCAAAGCAAGATTTCCAGTTATTTCTCAAGCAGCCAAAGAAGATAGAATGCAAGTGAATACTAAATGAATGGTCCAGAATTCCTTATTGAGTTCAGGGTATCATAGTTCAAACTAACGTGAGTTAAATTTCTGTCTGTTGTCTTCAGTGACCATCCCAGGAACAAGTCTGTTCCTCTGCTGAGTGGATCTTCTTTTTTTAACTTGTTCTTGATGTTTGATGTTTTGAATGTAACTGTAAAGAAATTAGCTTTTTTCCATGTGATGAAATGTAAATCTGATATGGATAAATAAAATCTTTTTCATTTTGTAAGATAATTGAATTGATGAAATATTCTCATGACCTGAGTTTCATTTGTACGTCCAGCAATGCTTCGAAGCAATAAAGTGTAGCTTATTGATTTGTAAACAAGTCATACACCAATGAAAATAATTAGTATTAGCATTACATTTATAGAAAGCGGAGAGTGCCCCCAACACACACACACACACACACACACACACACACACACACACACACACACACACACACACACACACACACACAGACACAGTTTCACAAGAATAAATCAGATCAAATCATGCCTAACATACATAACAAATCATTTGTGCTGCCTGTCTGAACTCTACATTCCTAAGTTAAGTAAATATTTCCTATGTTACCAAAAATATTTGTTATTAGCTGAGAATGTCAAGTAATGGAAGAATTTTTTTCAAATCAGTCTATTAGGAAAAGAATCAGGAAAAACACTGTTACAACTCAGTACACTTAAAACTGTATTATTGTAAAAATGCAACATCAAATGGACTATTGTCACTGCTGCACATCTTTGACACATGGATTGAAGTTGAAATCATTTAAAATATTTTATATTTAAATTCCAGAATCATATTGGATAAAGTGTGTGTGTGTGTGTGTGTGTGTGTGTGTGTGTGTGTGTGTGTGTGTGTGTGTGTCCAAGTATATATTAATTTTAAAAATCAGCTTAATTACAAGACTTGAGCAGCGTGACATTAACTGTCCATATCTGCAGGTTGGATTAAACATGTTTAAATGTATTACTTTCAGTCAACCAAGTAATTTGTCATAGACGTTAATCTGTGAGTAATCACACACTTTGTTAACAGAAGACAAAGGTTTATGGAAGTATATTTATGTCAAAAGTTGTACATGAGAAAAAAATCTATTCAGTGTTATTTATATGGCACCAAATCATAACAACAGTTGTTGTGGACTTCGGGAGGTCCAGACCAGGTCCACTGCCGGTTCAGATAGAGGGAGAGGAGGTGGAGGTGGTCAACACATACAAGTACCTCGGGCTGTGGGTGGACAACAAACTGGACTGGTCATGCAACACGCAGCACCTGTATAAAAAAGCCCAAAGCCGACTGTACTTCCTCAGGAGGCTGAGCTCTTTTAACATCCGCAGGAAGCTCCTGAGGATGTTTTTCCAAGTGGTGGTTGCTGGAGTACTGTTCTATGCTGTGGTGTGCTGGGGCAGCAGCACAGCAAAGAATGACTCATCCAGGCTGGAGAAACTAATCAGGAAGGCTAGCTCTGTGGTCGGCATGAAGCTGGTGGCAGAGAAAAGGACACTAAAGAAACTGCTGGACATTATGGACAATATTATATTATATATTCTGTATTAATAAATGTGTATATATGGTATATTTATGCTTATATCCTTACTCTCATTCCCCTTACTGTATCTGTAACATGCAACTTCTGTCGGTGCTGTGCTACTGGAAACTGAATTTCCCAGAGGGATTAATAAAGTTTCATCTAATCTAATCTAATCTCTACTAATGGGAAACTGGCTTTAGATCCATAAATGACACATTCTTCACTAATCAGGATAGTTGGAAAGCTTTCTTCTTTATAAAGGAGCAATACATGTTTTTATTAAACATTTGAACATAATACAACACAAATTCTTGCAGAGGATACAAAGTCAGAGAGATACAGTTGAAAATGACAAGTACACGGAGAGCGGCTGCAAAAAAATGACGTACAAGCAGAGTGCAGCAGCCAGCACAACACAAACATTGGGCCCTACGCTCTAGCTTAAAAGCGAAGGACCCACTCCTGAGTATCATAGTATGAACCCTTTTGAATTGAGGCCAGTAACTCACATCCATCCCATCATTTCCTGGGTCATCAATGTGTGAAGTAAGAGCAGACTGAACAAAACCAACACTTCTTAGTTTTTTTTCTAGTTTTGCTCTTTGCACTGAAGTGACTGATAACTGGCAATGAGGTGTCCAGTTTCATGGCATCAGGACCAAACTGGGTTTCCTGGGTTCAGAGGTTTGCAGAACCTTCCTCCCTTTGTTTCATCACAGCCGTCCTGTTGTTCTGTTGGCCCACTGAGAGCGACTTCATTTCAGAAACATCAGGAAGACTGAAGCTAATCTCCACTGTAGGCCTGCTCCAGAAGATGGACAAATCCAGGACTTTATGATCGCGACCTTTGTTTGTGTGATGTGAGAAGTACTCCACATCATTATCAGATAAAGCACAGAGGCTCTGCACTTTTACATAATGATGTTATATTCAGTCCTGTAAAAAGTTATATGTTTATTAATATGTAATATCCTCCCTGGTTACTCTGATATGCATGACTTGGTGGTGATGGTGAATAACATGCCATTAGCAAAACACAGTGTGAAAGAATTCCAGATTCCATTTTTAGTTCAACAAACAAGTGAAGACCTTTGACCTTACATCGGGGTTTGATTTAATGCTTTAGGAGGAAATATCATGTCCTCTTTATGCAGCTGACTGCATTCAGGATGTGTCCTGGATGAAATTTGGGAACACCGGATTAAGGACGATATTCCAGAAGGTATCTGTGATGAGCAGATCCCGTTTGAGCGTGTTGGCATAGACCTCATTGGAACATTTCACCAGAGTGCACAGGGATATCATTTTGTAGTAGTTCTAGTGAAAACTGCAACACAATATCCTGAAGCACTGCCGGTGCACACCATTTCCACAAAGTGTATGGCACAGGCACTGTTTCAGGTCCTCTACCGAGTCGGTATCCCTAAAGAGATCCTGGTTGACCAGGACACTTTGTTCATGTCTCGCAAACTAAAGGAATTACTGGGCATTAAATTTGTTTGGATTGTTGTGGTTTGGTGCTGTATAAATAAAACTGAATTGAATTGTTTTAACTCAGACTGTAGTATCATTGTATGAGCTTCGTGTTTAACAAGCATAAATGTCATCATAGAATTTCCTCCGTGCTCCTGCAGAGCATATCTATTCCTGTCACCAGCACATAACGTTTGTGATTGTTTTTAATGATGAATGCCCCACAGTTGTGCACAAATACAGTGTTCCAAACCAACCTCATTACCCCCCCCCCCCCCCCCCCCCCCCCGAAAAAAAGGCGACTCACATATAGCTCCTATATAAGGAATAACAAATGACAGCTATCATTGTAATAACTCTGTCTTAGTTTCTGATACTCTAAGTATCAGAAAGTGATGGACTGATGTGTTTACAGACAGCATTTTAATCATGATTTTAAAGGCTGTAGGTTGCAGTCATCACTTGAACACTGTATAGAAATGTAAGGGCTCAGTGCTGATTCTTATAGTTGCATCTGCTTCAAACTGTAAGAAACATGCGAAACATCACAATATTAAAAACGGTCGGCAGGTAGGAAGCACCAGGTTAAATCTATATTTTTATTTGGAATTCGAAAATCGTTTTTGAAAAGATGTTTTTATTGAGAGTTTAATTCTTTGTTTGTGAATTTTTTTTTCAATTTGAAATATTCAATTTTGAAATATTGAATTATAAATAGTGCTTTCATTTTTAATGTAATTATTAAATAATAAAATCATTTTTAGCAAATGCATGTATTAACGCATATTTTATTGCACAATTCATTATTGAAGCACAAAACTGTTTATTTGATCCGCATGACTTCTGGTTTTCTGTACTGGCAGCTGATAAGATACAAAGGCAGTCACATGACCTCACGAGATTGTCATTTAGTTCTCGCGATATCTCATTTTACCACTGTACAGTATTTCCATCATGGCAGGCAGTAAGTTGGTATTAGAGGCTAGAGTAAGTATAAATGGCTTTATCTTAGGGCTTAGCGTGGTTGTAATTCCTCTGATCAGAACCTGGTTTGGACGTCACGACTGGGTCTTTGATTATCTGACCGAGACTCCCGGGAAAATTGCGATTTCTTCTCATATTGCCCTTATTAACGGCCTCTTACTTCTGATATACAAGGGACCTCTGTACAAGGTAGGTGCTGTCATAAGGTTACCAACTTCCTGCTTTTGTGCTGAATCTTATGCTGAAGTCGTATTTTTTGTGACCTCAGTTTGTTTTGGCATCCTGCAGTTAATATAGCAATCAAGTTTTACGCCATTTAATATTAAATGCTAAATCTTGCTGCTAATGTTATCAAACTGAGTCGCCTAGCTAGCCTAGCTAACACTGAGTTAATCTCATTAGCAAAAGAAGAGAGAGGCTGTTGGTATTAGTGTGCTAAACATAGAAGTCTGTTAAGCTTAGGAACTTGCTGATTTTAGACAGTTGAAATGGCTAAACTCGATAACTGGTACTAACAGTTACTTTATGTGCTGTGACAAGAAAGTAATACAGAAGTCCATTCAGAAATCTGCTCATTTAGTCCTGTATTGGTTTGTATCTAATATAATTTACTTATACAGCATTGCTTGAGTTGATGAATGGAGAAAGAGGCAGTGATAAATTACAAAATGAGAGAAAGGAGGACAGTTACAGGATTAGGAAGCGCATAGGATTAGCAAGGAAGATGTGAGGGCTATAAATAGAATGAAAAGTGGAAAGGCGCTTGGTCCACGTAACATACCTGTGGAGTTATGGGATTGTCTTGGTCTCTCTGAGAGAGCAGGGCAGCGGACTTTGCAAACACATTGTTTAATGCAATGCCTGAGAAATAGAGGAGGAGGATACTGGTACTGCTTCTCAAGGACAAGGGTGATATGTAGCACAGTAGTAACAACAGAGCGAGAAAACTGTCGAGCCTTACCAAGAAGCTATGGGAAAGAGTTTTTGAACTAAGACTGAGAAGACCCCTACAGATTGTATGTTTGCATTGGAGAAGTATAGATAAGGTACTGTCTTTCTGGATGTAGACAAAGCATATCTTAGGATGCTAGGAGACACATTGTGGTACTGTATGAGTAAAGTCAGGAGTGACATAGAAGTGTGTGAGGTGTGCAGCTGGAATGAGTTCCAGGGGATACATGGTCTGGTACTTGTATACTGTGCACTCAAAGCACTTTTTACTACAAGACTTATTCATCCAATAATACACACATTTATTCAAGCAGTTTTCCTATCAATGAGTGCGTTGTCTGTCATTCACTCACGCTCTGCATTGTGGATGCACAGGGGGCAGCTTGCCCATGGATCATTTGACATTCAGACTGGAGGAGCTGTGAAACAAACTATCGATCTGGAGATGATCCCTTCTGAGCCACAGGTGGGGCTGGGATTTGCCTTGAGCCCCATCTTGTTCACAGGTTGAAGATGAAGTCAGGCAGGAGTCTCCCTGGACTTTGATATCTGCAGATGACATTGTGATCTGTAGTGAGAGTACAGAGCAGGTGGGATCAAGTTTGGAGAGGTGGAGATATGCTCTGGATAGGAGAAGAATTAAAGTCGGTAGAAGCAAGACAGAATACATGTTTGTGAATGCGGAGCAGACGGGTGTAATAGTGAATGACGAGTTTTAAATACCTGGACAGTGAAAAAGTGAGTGCAGAGTGTGTTAACAGCATGTCCTCGTTCTAGGTTGCTGTGAGGGCCTGCTTTTTGGGAGTGACCTTTGGCTGTGGTTTAATTATAACCTTCTCTGAAACCACTTGGACACATTTTGGCTGGTATGTACATTTGTTATGTTATGTAAAACTATATATATGTCACACTTTCTTGGTTAAATTCTACATAGATTTTTGTACGTTGACATCAGGATGTGTTTTTTCCTAATATAGGCCGGCTACAGTTGAACGTGAAGTAATCCTGTCTTTCTGCAGGTACATGTGTTCCCTGTCGTTCTTCCATTACTCCGAGTATCTGGTAACAGCCATCATCAACCCTCGCAGCCTGTCGTTGGACTCATTCCTGCTCAACCACAGTGTGGAGTACACGCTGGCTGCTGTCTCATCATGGGTGGAGTTCATTGTGGAGAAGCTGACCGTTCCAGGTTGGTGTGTCATCTGTGTAATGACCTGCACTCAGTCCACTCAGAACTGTTGAGAAGGGAGGTTGCCTGATCCAGTATATTAGCTCATGCTGAAATAACAATGATCTCAGATTACATCCAGACTGTGGAGCGTGTGCATGGGCTAATGGATTCATGGCTGACTCACATCCTATGTGCAGAGCTTCTGGCCGTGTCGTAGTACCCAGTATGATGCTGGCTGCTGCCAGAGATGTATCGCTTTCCTTGCTGTCACATGGGTATGACAATCAACAGTTCCAAAGAGTGGTTGGAGATTCGTGTTTCAAAATAGGAAGTAAACATGTTTGTTAAGTTTAAGTAACATTATAGTTTAGCTGGGAACCTGTGGCGACATGCAAAATGCATGAACAGCTATTCGTGTAACCATCAACATCAAAGAAATATAATAATCTGTTTTTTTAATAGATAACAGAGAAGGAAGGAGAAAGAGGCCAGCCATCATCCTTTCATGGGAACATACTGACACCTAATGTCACAGCTCTGTTGAATAAAGGAAGTGATGTACCCTGGTTTCCTGTTGGCCTGCAGACCAGCAGCTGGTCAGATCCTGATCTGCGCTCTCAGGCTTTTTATGTGCTCACCAGTATTTCATCGGTCTTTCTTATCTCTTATAGAACTGAAGCAACTCAGCTGGTTGAGCGTCTTGGGTCTCTTCATGGTTCTGTGTGGTGAAGGATTACGGAAGGCGGCCATGTTGACAGCCGGTTCCAACTTCAATCACATTGTCCAGAATGAGAAGGCCCAAAGCCATGTGCTGGTCACCAGTGGGGTCTACGCCTATTTCAGACACCCCTCCTATGTGGGCTGGTTCTACTGGAGCATAGGAACACAGGTGAGCTGCAGCAGCAATCATTAGTGTTTAACTTCAGCTCATTTTTCCACCTGGTGTGGTTTGTTTGTGCAGGTGTGAACACAGTAATCGCGCTCACGTGCAGACCAAAGCAGCCTCAGCGAGACTGTTTGGTTCTGTGTGGTTCCAAACAAACTCCAGAGTGACTCTGGATCACAGTTTATGATGTGAACGTGCTCACACACTAATCCGAACCATCTACCAGGTGTATGGTAGAAGTTTGATCTCACAGGAAACATTCTGTAGCCACGTATGCTTCGTATTCTCAGTGCAGGAAGGCGCTATAAGCTCTGCATGGGCTAGCAGCTAGCTGTGAAATGACTAAAGAAGTCTTCAGGCTCTGAACGTTTCTCCCACTGTAAACACTACGATCAGATGAACACAATCAACTTTCTGGGGATAAAGAAGTCTTTTCACTTTCTTTCCAAGCTCTTTAGAAAACCTTTGGGATGAATTGGAGGAGAGACTGAATCAGGCTCATCCAACATCAGCCTCACAAATGCACTACTAGGTGATTTTTAAAAGATTCCCATACACACACTCCTAAACTTTGTAGAAAGCTTTCCCAGACAATTTGAAGCTGTTATGCTGCAGGGTGTGCCGACATCCTAAATCCTTAAACCTTGTAGTTTAAGAATGGGATGTCAGTTAAGTTCATGTGTGTGTGACGGCAGATGAGCAAATACTTTCAGATCTGGAAGCTACATCCATCTTTTATAATGTCTGTTAAGCCCACGCAGCCCCCAACAGCAGCAGTGATGACGATGCTGGCACAGTCTAACGTGGAGTCTGTTTACAAACTGTAAAGAGCGAAGAGGCGGAGGTTTATGTCATCCAAAACAGCAGCGCTGTTCCTGTGGCCATTAAAACCTTTACTGGGAAAAAAGCGAGTGTGAGTCCTTCATCAAAGCAGCTGATTCAACAAACTCCAACATGAAGAAAAGCAACTCAGCAGCTGTTTGTTTTATACAGAGAAAAACCCGCAGATGAACTGTGAACTTAGTCCGATAGCATGTTTAAATGATACTGCTGAAGGATGACGGCAGCCATCCTATTTTACATGGAAGAGAGCAGGGGTGAGCCTAAAGGGGGGCATGGGGGCCACTAGACCATATTAATTTCAATGCTATCGTAACACGTTTCAGATTGAAAGTAAAATAATATAAAAATTTGTGTTTGGTATGTCGCATTAATATTTTTGTACATGGACCAGTAGAAGATGGAGCCGCTGACCTGAGGGTTGTTAGGTAGATGTTGGTAAACTTTAAAACATTGCAATTTCTAAAATGGAAACCAGTAAGCAGTTCATTTAAAAGCCTGTGTTGTTTTTTTTCTCTTTTGAATATCAATTATTGCTCGTTAATAGAGCTCGCTGAGTGATGTAATGAGATCTCTGTCTCCACCTTTCATGGATCTTCTTAAAAATTAAGAATGTAATTCTTGAAAAATGTAAATAAGCCCTTTTGAGCTATAAATAAGTCAAGTGGGCTTATTACTTTATATCGTTTTCAAGTGCTGTTTATGTGCAGCGGATCTTCAGCAGGAGTTTGTTCATCAGTGAATTGAATCAGAATTTGTAATGAACATATTAGAAACCCTGAGATGATCTAAATGTGTATCTCAAACGATTTAGATGCAGCTTTCTATGCATCTAACAGCTCTGTCGTATCTATGAGTAATGAGCAGCACTACAATAATAAAGGTAAAAGAAAATATTGATACTGTGTATTTTTACAATTAGGATCATTTTATCTTCTTGTTTGTTAAACACAAGGAACACAGTTTGATCAGAGTATAGCATCAAGTCAGTTAAACATGTAGGATATGTTAGGTAACGAGATTATTCAGTTTCAGCTGCTTTGGAGATAAAAAAAAAAAAATGAACAAAACAGGAAGTTTTCCAGGTGGAGGCTATTTTATTTAATTTGTCACTGCTAGCAGTATGAAGCAATGCCTGTGCCCTGCAGGTACCACCTGTAGTCCAGCTGCTCTGTGATGATACTGTGTGCCATTGCCAGAAGCGTTGCTGTGTGGCACCGATGGGCCGCTACTGTAGAAGAGCTGGACAGGGCCATAGAAGGTTCTTACACCATGAGCAGGACCAGTATCTGTTCTTTGTAGGAGGGACGCAGCGAACAATTAATAACAAATACATTTGTCAAGATTTAACGCTGAGATCCAAACTTAAAACAAAACAAGCAAAAACATTACAGAAGACGTAATGTTTGATGTGATCGGGCACACAGAACAGGATATGAAGGGTTACTGCTCGGCTGCTTTAATGCAGCTGTCAGTGTTTGAAATGCATCATTTGTGCTTTGTATGTTTTGGAACACTTTGTGTAGAATTATGAAAGATTTCTTAAAGTACTAACTATGAACTACATGTCCCACTCCTGCTGGTACACAGACCTCAGTCACTGGTTATTTGGTTTACTATTGGAGAGGTTTTCTAAATCAGTTTAATGAATTGTTTGTTGTTGCTGACATCTGTTGTCTTTTTCTGGCTGCTGCAGGTGATGCTGTGTAACCCACTGTGTATCCTGGCTTACACAATAGCCAGCTGGCGGTTCTTCCGGGAGCGGATAGAGGAGGAGGAGCTCTCCCTTATCCATTTTTTCGCCGAGGACTATGTTGAGTACAAGAAAAGGGTTCCCACCGGGCTGCCCTTCATCTCAGGCATCCGTGTCAACTAGACTGAGGAGGTGGATGCTGGACGCAATAGACTTAAAGCTCTAAAGCGAGTCAGACCTGATGGGTGGGTGTGTGTCTGGGCACGGCCCTCCCGAGGTAAAACCCTGCAGCTGACTGAGAATCCGTAGCTCACAGGCAGAAACCATGATAGCTGCGACAGTGTCAGGCTGCTGGACTGCTGTTTTTATATCAACCTCCAACATTCAGTTTAAGGCCAGACAAGCTGCACTCTTCTACATGTGTCCCATTTCATTTATTTCTCATGTGTCATTTGTACACTTGTAGCACGCTTTGTGTTCTCACTGATTACCTGTGTTGTTGGAGAGTGATGTGATCATTCTCTCAGGGGTTAGTAGCAAATGTTTGGACAGGAAATCAACCGGGTTCAAAATCATTAGTGTACAAATTCTTGTAGTACTTCTCCATTAAAGCAAACTATTTTTGATATGAGACAGACCCACACGGAGACTCATTATATTCAAGTCCTGATGTCTAAGTCTGTGTTTATCATCACCATGTTTCCAGTGGCAGATGTGCAGAATAAATGTCTGTTTATCCTCTGAATCTGGATTTAAATGAACAAGTCAGATTGGTTGGGAATGTTTACATTTTCTTTCTAAACGTGTCCAATTCCACATCGTCCCTGCTAATCCCAGTTTGTCCAATCACACGTCTTCATGTGAAACCTGCAGTCAGGCGTTGCTGTTAGGTGTAGTGTCAGCATATAAATAAAAAGATTTTTTGTAGCATCATCTGTAGTGTGATGTAACAAAAAAAGTCTTTTCTATGTGAAAAGACCAAAATTACAAAGAGTGAAATTCAGTAGCACAGGTTGGCTCAGTGCGCATCCTCAAAACATGTGATCTGGTTTAAATGGAGTTGGACAATAAAACATGTCATGATTTATGGAGACAAATAGTCCCAATTCTCACTTTGTACCTCAGCTTTTCTCCTTTTTTTGAGCTGTGAGCAGAGAGGAAGATGAGCAGAGGTGTTTAATAAGACCAAGGCCTCACTTTGAAGTGACATTTGTTCAATTTTAAATGTTCATGAGAACTTTTATATTTACTCTTAGTTCCATTTACAACATGACAGTGTGACAAGAGCGTATGAATACCATACAGTTTTGTTTAGTTACACTCTTACAGAGCATTTCATCGTCGTATATGACTGACTGCAAACGTAGACCTTCATATGTATATCGTCCCTGTTTGCGCCTCCTGTAAACCTGTGATGTGACTCAGAGGCAGGAAAGGCGAGAGAAGTGACAAGGTAGAACAGAGTGGAGTCACAGGAAGTGCTCACAGAGAGCAGTTTATCACAATAGGACAAACATTTTTGCAAAAGGGGAAATATAAGAACTCAACAGGTCGATACAGGTTGAGTGATGAATATGTGAAAAGGTTGGTTTTTGAAGTTAAATATACAAAAGTGTTTAACAGAATTTTATGCATGGACTGATGAAATAAATGAAGCTATACAGGAATCAGCCCCAACATTAAATCTACTTACAGCTTAAAAAACATTGAGTATTACTAAAACATGTGATGCATGGAGGCTCAAACAATTCACACATAAATGTCTCAGAACCAGAGACCAAGTGACATCACCAGAGGTCCTCGGCCACAGCTGTTTACAGCTCAGGTGGACCAACACAGCACTGGGCACATGGCTTTAATGTTGTGGCTGACAAAAACTTGATTAAGGATAGTTTCTAAGCACCTGAGTACAAGAAGGACGTGTACATACAGCATTAAACAAGTGTTTAGTGCTGTATGCTCGCATTATAAAGTACCTGAGGCTGTTAAAGTAACGTGAGCATGATCTGTAATCAACAGGAAGTGCTAGCAGCGCTCCAGTGCTAGAGCTCCTTTTGTATTTTAGGAACTGATTTTTCTTTTTGTCTCTCCTGTCAGCTTGTGACGCTCAAACTGTTATCCAAATCAACCAAATGACTTTATACTGTCAGCTGTAGCCGACGGTATAAAGCGCCTTTAGGGAACAGTTGTTGTTAATTGGAGCTACATAAATAAATCTGAGCTGAATGACTGAGTTATATTTGGTGTTTTTGTTTTGAGGAGAGCTTGGATTACCCTTATCTGACTGTGTGTTTAAGGCTTTAGTATCAGATTTCTACTCATGTAGTAAAAACACTGAAACCACAATATTGTCTGTAGATGCAGAAAAGTGTTTACAGAGTAAACTGGAATTTTTTATTTGCAGCTTTACACGCATTTGGTTTCATAAACTGGTTAAAAATAGTTCCCCAACAGCATGTGTCAGGACAAATGAGCAAACATCCTCCAGCTTCTGTCTCCAGGCAGGGATGCCCACTCTGCCCTTCACTGTTTGCAATTTTTAACCAACCACAGCATCAATCAGACAGGCTTTAGTGATTAAGGGCATTAAAATCAGTCTTTATGCAGATGATGTGTTACTTTTTCTCCAACAACAAAGACATACGCTCATAGATGAGCCTGGCTCATCAGAACAGGCACTATGCAATAATATAGAGACCATTCATTACCGTTCATTAGCTCAAACATCAAATGATGCTGTAAAGCATCATTTGCTCTCTGACAGCAGGGTGGGAGTTTCTATAAATGAAATGAGATTTAAAGACAGGGTGTCCTGTTTTCTGTTAGCAGTGAAAACATCAGTGACGCCCTCATGAAAGGGAAATGTTTTGAGGGGAATGTACTCGTGAGCCGTGAGCAAGTTTAATAGTGTAATTCTGCTGGATAGAACTGACATCTGTATGCAGATGACTCTGCTACGACAGAGAGAAAAGCTAAATGGGAGGAATGATGGTACTTTGATGAACCGAGGTGCAAAAGGTGGAAACTGCAGAAAGTGTGTGTGCACAATAAGTTAGCATTTTTTGTTTGTTGTTGTTGTTTTCCCACATTCTACATTCCATGAATCACATGAGCTGCTTTTCTTTTTCTCTGTTGGATTTTAATGTGAAATATTTTACTTTAGGTGTGAGATGACAGTAATATTACAGTACTGTGTACAAATGGTATATTGAAATGGGTAAATAAGGTCCAACCATCTGGTTCAAACAACCAAAACACCACAGTCATTATTAAACAGACCTTCTGCCCATAGATGCTATGTGACCATCAGAAACTGGGAACATGGCAACACTAAGAGCGTAGGCCTTGTACCTGTTTCTGTGTTTAGCATGGCAGTGATCTGACTTCACCTGGCAGGCAGATGTTTTGGCATTTCACCCTCACTCAACATGGTGCTTGATTAGCTTCACTGTTTAACTGGTAACTTATTTGTATGTGTGTTAACGGAGACATCCATCAGGGGAGTCAGCATGAAGACCCCCGCAGTGAGACAGCACCCTGACCCGAAGCTTTACCTGCTTCTTATATATAATAAACCAAACACTACGTTTCCAGGTGTCCGGTGGTGCTTGAATACGATTAATTTGTTAATGTTTTAATACCTCATGGTAGGAGTGGTTATCATAACAGCACACGTGCAGCACATCTGGAGAGTATTAAGACAAGTTTAATTGTTCCACGTTTTGTCATGTTACAGTCTTATTCCAAAATGGATTAAATTCATTTTTCACCTTAAAGTTCGACACACAATGGCCCATAATGTAAAAATGAGATCAGATCATGAATGAATCAGATGTTTCTACAACTTCATTGGAGTCCACCTGCGGTGGAAAATGCACACACTCAGTAGTTGAGTTTGCATGTCAGAGCACAAACTCAAAGCCAAAGTCCAAGAAATTGTGTCGAGGCACAGATTTGGGGGAATGTACAGAAAGATTTCTTCAGCATTGAAGTGAGCACTTTGAACTCCAAAATCACTTAATGGAAGAAGTATGAACCATGCTGCCAAGAGCTGGTCGCCCCGACACGCTGAGCGATCGGTGTAGAAGGGCCTTAGAGAGGAAAATGACCTGGTTCTTAGTAACAAAGTAACACTGTGAGGAACCTTGGAGTCATTTTTGACCAGGACATGTCCTTCAATGCACATATTAAACAAATATGTAAGACTGCGTTCTTCCATTTGTGCAACATCTCTAAAGTTAGAAATATCCTGTCTCAGAGTGACGCTGAAAAACTAGTTCATGCATTTATTACTTCCAGGCTGGACTACTGTAATTCATTATTATCAGGAAGTCCTAAAAACTGCCTGAAAAACCTTCAGTTAATCCAAAATGCTGCAGCATATTTCACCTGCACTGACTTCTCTTCATTAGCTCCCTGTTGAATCCAGAATCAAATTTCTCATCTCATACAAGGTCTTGAAAAATCAGGCTCATCATAAAGACGTTGTAGGCTGTTAATTTACTTGTTCCTAGAGTATTTAAAAGTAGAATGGGAGGCACAGCCTTCAGTTTTCAGGCCCCTCTTCTGTGGAACCAGCTTCCAGTTTGGATTTGGAAAACAAGATTCCCGGTCTACCTTTTGGATTAGGCTTCACATTTTATTTTGCCAGTTTAAAAATGATTCTATCCCCAGGTCAAATACATAAATAAGAAATACACTATACATATAAGTTAATATATAAATAAATATACTTGTTCTGTGTTTAATTGCTGGTTAAAAACTGAGTTGCATCAAGTACTGATGAACATTATTAATGTCATCCAAAAAAACGTTGATTCTGTTCATCTGGACGTAGCGTTTCAGGGAGAGAAATGTGTCGTCACTCATCCAGGGGACTTCTTCAGTCTCAGCTGACTGCAGGTTTCCAACCTTATAAACAGAAGCTCTCCCTTATCACCCGTAGTAATCCCATATGTGTCAGGAGTGTCAGAACAGTTGAGACGCATTTTTTCTAAACACTGCAGGCTCTGTGAAACTCTGTGGCTTTTAAACCCCAAAACACGCTGCGCCAAAAATTGGTCCACCCCAAGGATCCCCCAACACAAACAGAGTAACAGAGTGTACGCTGTTGGAGGATTGCCAGGATTTATACATCGGGGAAACCAAACAACCTCTGGTGAAGAGGATGGCACAACACAGAAGAGCTACCTCGTCAGGCCAGGACTCTGCAGTCTATTTACACCTACAGGCCAGAGGACACTCTTTCAAGGATGAGGATGAACACATCCTGGACAGGGAGGAATGCTGGTTTGAGGGCAGTCAAGGAGGCCATTTACGTGAAAAGGGAAAGACCATCTCTGAATGGAGGAGGGGGTCTAAGGGTACATCTGTCACCATCTTACAATGCTGTGATTGCAGTCATTCCCCAACTCTCTGTGAATGGTACTCATGGACATTGATCAGTGCAGGAAACCTGCAGTCAGCTGAGACTGAAGAGGTCATCTGGATGAGTGACGAAATGTTTCTCCACTGAAAATGTCCAGATGAACAGAATCAACCTTTTGGGATTTCTTTACCTGGATGATTGAGCATCGAGACATTTTCACTTAGGTGTAGAATAAAGTGCTTGTATGAAAGGGTCTGAATGGGTGAATGAGGCATGTTGTATAAAGTGTGTTGAGTGATCCAACAGTTTGAAACAGCCATATAAGAACCACCACATGTACCGCTTAAAGAAGTCCAGTCACGTCCTTTTTTCAAGCTCTTAAGAAAGGATCAGGTCGTTGAGCAGTATTAATACTGTAGCACTATAACTGATGATAAGGTTACCTTTGAGCTTTAGGTGGATGCTGTCTGTAGAAAAGCTTCCCAGCACATCTAATTTTAGGTTACTGTTTTATTAAATCTGCTCTTCCACTCTCTTTTTTGTCTGCTGGTGCAGGCACAACGATACTTCAAGATACAGTGACAGAGTCCAGCACAATCGCAGGTGTGGCCCTGAATGAGCTTCCACACCTGTAGAAGGTTATGGCAGCTCCTCCACACTCCTTATTAGAGGAGTTTGAGTTGATTCCATCTGGTTGTAGAAACAGTATCCCAGCATACAGGACTGCAACTCCCCAACTATTCGTCTTTTAAATAACTCACCATGTTCTCAATGGTCATGTTGCTTTGTTGTGTATTTATTGCACATTATTGCATTTTGCTTGATGTTTGTGTGATTTCTACTGACTGCACAACAAATTTGCATTTTGGGGATAATAAAAACCTCCCTGATCCTCCAGAGTCAACTTATCCTTCTGTCCTCCACCCGTTGTCTCTGTCTCTGTGTCTTGCCAAGGGCGTGGTGTATATGGACGTGGACATATGAATGGCCACAGTCATAATATATATGGACATACAGTAATAAGTTGAGAGATGTGATAAAGTGCCAGGCTTCTTCCCGCTAACCATCAGAGCATTCCACCGGAGTGTTGAATTCCATGTTTTGTTTCTTGTGGCTTGTCTTTGCTGTCATCTCCTTTGTGCATAGCCTCATGTACCAAGGAGGGAAGCGAGTGGAAAACTTGGAATTACCTGCCAAGTTTCTTTCTGTGGAGCCTTGGAAAAGCCACTCGAACTTTTATTCCTGCCTCGTGTCCTGCGCTGGAGTCCAGTGTCCCATTGAAACTATAACATGACTGTGCAGCTCAGTTAAGCACCATAGAAATAATACTAATTCACTTTCAGTTAAGCTAATTTACACAAAATTTTATGACAGACAAAACAAACATCTAAGTATTTTTATTCAGAAAAATATTTTATTCAATGAAATCTCCTGGAAAAGCTGTTAAGGCCTTGAAGGTACAGTATTAGAAAAACCGGTGAAGATATCTTCAAGAAGGCCTTCGATGATGTTGCCAACGCATGTAGAAGATAGAAGATGTGAAGCGTCCGGCAGAATCCTTTATTCAACACCTTTCATGAACTCCAGGAACTCTATCAGAGACAACGAACAGGTCAGTACATCAGTCACATCAGCAAAGCTATTCATTACTAACGATCCATGACTGGGTACAATGGAGGAAACAATGTTATTTTGAACTTTTCTACACAACACTGTTTGATTTAAAATCTATGGGTTTTAAAATCAAAGTCCATAAATATCATTTTCACAGTTACTCCTTTGGATTTTGTCTAGTTGCCTTTTGAACTCAGTTTCTGATTTTTGTTACTTTATGCACTTTGTCAGCCACAATAAAGAGCTCAGTGACTCTGTAATCATTCTCCGTGAAATGGTTTGTGAACGTGATGAGAATGTTCTCCTTATGTTGTCAGGAGTCAGCTGTTTTGTGCACATTTTAATTGCAAATAAACTGCTTCCCATACCATCATAATCAATTTTGCCATCATTGTTTTTGTCTCCATCCTTCATCAACTCTTCGATGTCATCTTCAGTGATGGCCTCTCCAGTGGACTCCAGCATGGACTTCAGCTCTTCTAAGTCTATGTATCCATCTCCATTCCTTCACATAAAAATACACTCATCAATCCTACGTGGAATACTCGCTGAGCTCTTTTGGCATTAAGATTTTTACTGTATGTGTACTTCACATACGCAATAATATTCAAAACATCCCTCAATCTCCTACTGGCAGTCAGCAATGATTTGTGTGGTATCAGGCTGGTGGTATTTTCTTTGTATTCTGGCTGCGTGTGAACAAAAAATGCAAAAGAGACCTACTTATCAAACATGCGAAAAAGTTCAGCCAACTCCTCCTCAGATTTTCCTTTGCTCTCCTCCTTCATGCAGCGGACCATCATAACCAAGAACTCATCAAAATCTACCGTCCCACTTCCTGTGAAAATACAGCAAATAAATAAATCAGGACTATAATGTCTTTTTCACCTTTTAATTTTTTTAAATATGCAAACCATGTCGTGAAATAAACATGTTCCTGATGGCAACATACTAATACTGACATACCATCTTCATCCACCTCGTCAATCATCTCCTGTAACTCTTCAGGAGTGGGATTCTGTCCCAGCATTCTCATCACCTTTCCTAACTCCTTGGTACTGATGCAGCCGTCCTCTGCATCCTGAATGAAGATATCAAACGCAGCTTTGAACTCTGAAAAAACAAATCATTGTTGTTACTGAGATTGTTGTTAACGTTGCACACAACAACAAACAGCCGATGCAGACCAGACTGATGCTGAAAATATAACATCTGTGAGGACGAAACTAACTTTGAACTGTTTCTATCGAGGGCTTGTTTACATCATCTAATATTACAGGAATTCACTGATTATCCTTTGTTATGATAAAAGCTGTCATTTAAACACAAAGATCCAAATCCTATAATCTTATAATTTATCCACAATGGAAAACAGAAAACAAAATAAAATATTTACACTGGAAAAATACTGTTATTTATTCTGGCAACATTTATGGGAAAGAAATAGGCTTTCCTATGGTGTGAGGTTTATTGTCAAACAATGAAATAATCCAACAACCACAAATTTATCAATTTAGTTTTATTTATTTTGTTTGTTTTCTGTTTAACCAGCTTTGATTTGTCTAAAATATTTATTTATGCTTGCTTGAAAACGTAGCTTCACATATCAGATACTTCACAATCTCAGGCCTTTTTCCACACATGGAAATCTGAGGCAATGATCAGGAATCCCTCAAAAAGTATTTAAAATAAAAGCCTGAAATGGTTCATTGGTTTCACCTGTCATGAAAAATAATCAGGATCTGTAATTGAAACAAAATGAACACAAAAAATAATGAAAACAAAACATATTCGTATTATTAATATAAAGTGCTTTGAGGTGACTGTTGTTGTGATTTGGCGCTGTAGAAATGACACTGAATTATAATTCTATAACTTCTTTCTCAAAGATGGGATGAATAAAGCATTTTTCATTTCATCTACTAAAGAGAAAGACAGCAATGAAAAGAAGTCGTTTCCTCACCATTTTTTTGCTCCTCTGTTAAGTTCTCGACCTGGAGGAAAACATCACATTTTAATTGACATGAAATTCATCTGACTTGTGTTTTTCATTTGGTGATTGTTTGTGGCACTCAGCAGCAGCAGAGGTTCACGTCTGCAGCTTCACTCCTGCTCTCAGTATGGACTGCAATGTGACACTAATTTCTTCACTTGCTATTCTTGTTTATGGGAGTTGAGTTGACGGAGTCAGCAGCTGTCACTTCTCTTCTTCCCTTCAACTGTCCAGCTGTTCTTTGTTCTCTTGTCAGGCACCATTTATACACATAAAAGTGACATTTTCAAACCATTTTCAGACCAGCGTCTTGACTCCAACATGAGTTTGGTGACCTCGGGCAAATATTCAAATGAATCCCTTTTTCTTTTCTATGAACTTTCTCCTAAAATTCTTCATTGCACTGCATTGTGAAGTTGGTCAAATATATCACACTGGTACACAAGGCTGACTGAACTCAGATTTCACTGTAAAGCTCCAGTAACGCAAAGCTTACAATGATAACATAACTTCACATTTTCAGGAGGACACTGACAGTTGTTAAAAAACAACTATACAGTCTGTCTTATAATATAATTATGTAATTGTCCAATAAATATGTATATCATAGAAAACATGTTATAGAAGGAAATATAACAGCATACTCGGCAATATCAGTACTCACCGCTGCTTTATATACATCATCCATGGCTGCTTATCTGATCCTGCAGTTGAAACAAGAGCACACTCAGACACAGCACGAGGACTGGCAGTTATAACTCCCTCTACCTTTATTGTGAGAGGACTGTGAAACTAAAAAAAGGCTCTTGACCTATCTCACAAAATTCAAGGAGGATGGTGGGAGGGGTGACAGAGGGATTAAAAGAGAGAAGTCTATAAATAGGAAACAACAGAAGGCAGCAAAGAACAGTGAAACACTGTCAGTAGCCCCTCAGCTCTCCACTGCAGCACATTTGAATCATATCACTGCAGGCTTCAGCTTTTTCTTTTGGTCTTTGAAGGTTACTCCCAGTAAACACCAGGACTGCTGTAGTTCCCAGTGACCTACACTTACAGGACTGTAATGGACCATAATATCTTAAGAGCTTCGCTGATTTTAGAAAAGACATGGCGTCATTGAACCGCTGAGTGCTGGAGGGAGCTTTAGTCGACTTCCAGTGAAGAAGAAGATAACGTCCTGCCATTAAGAAAGTAAACGTTAAAATATTTATTGGTTAGAGGTCAACTGGGACATGGCAACATGGGGGAAAGGTTTAATGATCACTGAAAATGTCCTTTTTTTCATGTCCCATGAAATCGAAATAATTCTGCCAAAAGTGAGTAAGTGATGAGCCAGAGAGTCAGTGAGACTGGGATGGATCTGTGACAGTCAGGTTTTAGAGAGCAGGACTGTATGAGAGAAAGCTGAACGCAGACTGAACCTGTGTGATTCTTTTAGAGCATTGTCTCACCAGTTGTCCCCCAAATTTAGACCCAGTTCACGTTCCCAAGCAGCCTTTAGTAACTGGTGAGGAATCAAAAAATGACATTTCATTATAAACTTTAGAACTAATTGGCTTTTGAAGAGGGTCTTGGCTCATAAGCTCCTCCCACTGCTGTGGAGAAAAGAACTGGGAATAAAACTTTGGCACAATGTCTAATCTGAAAGCACTGAAACAGGTCAGAAGGACGGAGATCTGAGAGAGAGAGAGAGAGAGAGAGAGAGAGAGAGATCTGTGACGCTGCGGAAAACACCATCATTGTAAAAATCATTAAAACATGCCAGCCCCTTATTATATCATGCTAAAATGGTTGAAACAGATGATTCCTCAATAAAGGAGATAACGTAGATACTTAGAGAGTTAAATTTGACATGCCTCCTAGACTGATGCCAAATTTTCAGTGTGGAGTGAACTAAGGGTTCTTTGTGAAGCCAGAGAGGTTGGATGGAATAGGAGAAGTAAAGCATTTAGAGTGGATGAGAAACAGGACAGGGGCTCTACACTGCGCCATAGAAGGTCCAAAGATCTGAACCAGAAGGAGATTTTGTGGATATGCGCTGTCCAGTATGGAACAGGAAGTTAGGAAGTGACAATCCGCCTCTGAATTTTACATCTCTGAAATGTGGATTTGAGCAGATAAAATAAATGATTTGGAGAGAACAGGATCCGGGACATACAGCAATAAATCATCAACACAAAGCGATAACTTAAATTCTGTGCCTAATTGGGAAATTCAGCTAAAAATAGAGGAGGACCTCAGAAAGACTGACAGGTGCTCTATGTGAACAATAGGGGGGATAATGGGGACGCCTGTCTCGTGCCACAGGAAAGACTAAAAAAGCCTGAGTGAATGCTATTGGTGGAGATGCTGGCATGAGCAGATGTATAAAGGACTCTTATAGAAATGAGAGCGACAGATTTTGAAATTAATCCAGTTTTAAGTGAAGCTACTGCAGTTGTCAATGGTGACAAAGGCACCTGTTTGTTCATTATGGAAACTGTTAGCCGATAAAAGTCTAATCATTAAAAGTGCTTCTTTCTGTCACTCTTATTATAAATGTCTACAGCTGCTTAGAGAGAGATTTGTTAAAGAGTCTGATCATTTTGGTTTAAACAGAAACAAGTGATTTATGCTAGAACGTCCTGTCCTCCCTGTTTCTCCTCACTGCTTCTCTGATATCCGCCCCTCCTCCTCCTCATACCTGCTGTGGCGAATGAAGCCTTTGGGCCTAACAACAGTTGGTCATTGAACAGTGTAAAGGTAAACCAAAACGTTTTTCTTTTTTGTTTCTGTCAATCTTGAATGAAGTGATGCTAAAATACTGTTTCTGTAAACGGAGCTCTGCTTTGAACAGAGAAGTAAAGATGCTTTTTGTGATGGAGGAAAATTATTTTATTCATTTCACAAAAAGATGTATCTTTGTAGACCATAGTGCTGTCAAACACTCACAGCTGTACATGGCTGTGATAAAACAAGTACTATCAATGAAAATACTTTGATGGCATGAAAAAATGTAACAAAAGGGCAAATTATTATGTGTAAACACAATACTGATGTAAAAAACAGTCTGGTGTGCTCAGTCATCCAGATAAGGCAATTCTGCCTGACCGGAGAGGTGATGAAACGTTTCTCCCACTGAAAACATGAAAATCGGACTAAAAATTAAATATTAGTAAAAGTACAAATTCATGACAATTCTTGCATTGCATCAGTTTTCCTAATGAACTGCTTAATAAGTGTATATTAATGTTACAAATGGTAGTAATGTTTCAGAAGGTCTACATATTCATATTTTTATGCACATAGCAGTGTTTGAAGTATGATGTTGTTTTTCAGAGAGTAACTTATAATTGTGCAAAATATTCTTGCTGCACTCTCCTTTATAAATGATCTCAATAGGGAGCTGGAACAAGTTGTCCCGGTGGCATCTTCACCATCACTGTTGAGAGAGGTGATGCCAGCACAGACAAAGCATTGTTTCTTACATGGATTCTGCATGTGCAGATTCAGGAACACTGAATCTCATTTACCCTCAGCAACTGAAGCCGGCTGTGAAGTACTTCAGAACATCTTCCTTCAGCTGGATGCCAGCAGGCTCTTGACCAAAGTACAGATGCTCAATAATAATGTGTATGAATGAGCTGAATCTTCTGACAAATGGGCAGAATTTTATTTTAGACTGAAAGTGAATAAAATAATGAATAAAATGATCCATTGGTTAAAAACAGCAGAGGAGGGAAAAACTACACTTGAGAAAATGTTAGCAAACTTTGTAACGTTTGTTGAAGGTTGGTGAGCAAGTTCAAATTATATGTTTATGAGGTATGTCGTATTTATACTCCATGCAATACAGACAAAGAGTAAAGAAAAATATGTGATTTTGACTGCGGGGTGAATGTGCGTAAACATACTTACATGTGCACGAATCTTATGTTGGCAGAAATGTTGTCATTTTCATTTATCTGTCCATCAGTGTCATGTGGTTTGGGTTTTTCTTTTAAACTCACCTACAGTGCAGGCATGTATTGATCAGTATTACAGTTAAAATCTACACAGATCCATAAAGGAATACATCCAACCAGTGTTCCCTCTAAGCTGTGCGTGGAGACTGTGTCAGCAGTGCGCGATTGATCCAACTAAAGCAGGATAACATTTATTGTTCCTGAGCTTCATGTCAAAGTAAGGAAAAAGATCAGAGATGGATCATCAGCGCAAGATTATTATCAGAAATGGTTCCCATACTGTTAACTGTCGAGTGGTTTGAAGACGCAAGACCATTAAGATCGGTGATATGCTCGGACTCAAGGTCATCATTGGCTAGTTTGCAAGACAGTCACTCAGATAGCAGGCCACACAATCTGATAGAGATTCAACAAACACTATGGAGTTGATACGATGGGGCTAATGGTCACCAGCGCATCATGAATCAGGGGAAATGAAAAGGCAGGTGTTATGGGGAATCTTATGCTGAGTAATTGTATTTGTAATGTTTTATTGTAAGTTCGGGGCACTGAGAATTTAATTCATAGAGTCCCCAGGAGACATTGAAACAATGTTTAGTCAATATCAGGTGATTCTATTGAATCAACGTAGTGAATTGTAGTGAATTGCTCACTACACTCCCCTCAGAAAATAAATGTGCTTTTGTTTTATCTTTGTTTTAAGTCAATGATCAGCTCAAAGTGCTCAAAACGTATAGACATTTCTCATGCTGAAATAAAGAGCACTTATCAGCCTACTGGAAACAGATTATTTCAGCCCGGTTTCCTGTTTGTAAGCTGACTGATCTGCTGCCCAGTGTCCATCACTCCCTCCCGTTAAATCCCGTTTGTTACTTTTAACCCAGATCAGTCACTCTGAGGGGAAACAGGCTCCAGCAGCTCTGCGCTGACAAAACGGGCTGCAGTTGTTTATTTTGTGGAGGCTGACGTCACCAGGGGTGTCCAACCTCAGGCCTCGAGGACCGGTGTCCTGCAGGTTTTAGATTTCACCCTGGGTCACCACACCTGAATCAAATGATTAGTTCGTTACCAGGCCTCTGGAGAACTTCAAGACATGTTGAAGCGGTCATTTCAATCAGCTGTGTTGGATCAAGGACACATCTAAAACCTGCAGGACACCGGCCCTCGTGGCCTGGAGTTCCCCCACCCCAAACAGCAGCTGTCCACGTTAAACCGTCACTGTCACGTGAGCGTGTTTCCTGTATCAGCAGCAGGTGTTTAAAAGCTGACAGGTAAACCCGCGGGCCCGTCAAACTAATCGTTGTCGTGAGGAAAATGACGACTCGTTGTTTATGTTACAAAAAGACGGACCAGGCAGAAGGTGTTTGAGTTTTTTTTTTAATTAAAATAATTTAATTGTTATCTTAATATAATATCGATACGTGTATATATTTGAACGAGCTGGAGATGGAGACTTTATTTTGCGGAGGTCTTTAATATTGTTAGAGCGATCAGACGGTTCCGTGAAAATGACGAATCTGCGGGTGCAACATTTTTAACACGGAGAGTGGAAAACAAACAAATCTAACCAGTTAATGTAAAAACTAGTTAACAAGGAATACCGGAACTATTGCGAGGTTCTATGAACATCCATTGCTGTTTAAAAAAAAAAAAGTTTATTGGATGAATGGAAATGAAGCGATTTTGGGACAAAACGAATTCCATCAATTTTTCGGCGTATGATGTGTAGCGCATGCGCACCGCTTGCTCTTCCTTTTTGATAGCTTCTTCACCATGGCGCCTATTGTAAGTAAAAAGTCGTGCTAAAATCTATCGAAGTTGTATCTTTTCCTCTATGAAATCTGGAAAAACTGGCTTGTTGCATCTACATGGACTAAAATGCAGGGTTTGGGTCCGTTTGTGATGTTTTTTTTCGGTTACACAGCTGAGTTTTTTGTGGCCTATGGCTGTCTGTGAGTTAACGTTAGCTTAGCAGCGTCGCAGAGCTAACCACGTTGCTAGCCCTATAACGATACCTTTGTTTAATAAGGTGCGCAGATAAGGTTTTGGAGGCTGACAGTATCTACGGAGCTGTGTTTGTTTGTTTGACCTGTTTGTTAGTTAATCGCTCCGAGACGTGGACGTTACTAGTCGGGGGATTGACGCAGAGCTCAACTCATGGAGATGTTTTTAATTACTTTTAGTCGTACTTATCAAAACATTAAAGAGTCGAAAATAGCACTTATGCATACTTAATGTTGTCATTGAATGTTCTTATAATTAAAGTCGAGCTTTGGCTAGAAACTAAGTACAGTTGCATCATCACGTATATTAAACTGTTATGCTGAATACATATAACTCTGTAGGTAAAAGCAAAATCCGCTGTTAATTCAGATTGCAGGATTTTTGAATTAATCAGTTGAATGTGATGGTGACCAGATTTTACCAATCGCTCTTTGGACCTATGTACTGCACAAACGGGAAATTAACATTTTGATACATTGGAATGTTAACAGTTGGTTGTTGTTGGGTGTTTTACTAAATTTTGTTCATATAAATGTAGTGGACAGCCTAGAGGTTCTTTGCAGTGAAGTAAATGTTTGTCCTTCCATTGGCAGAAGAAGCAGAATGTCAGCAAAGGTGGTAAGAAGAAAAAGCAGGTCCTAAAATTCACACTGGACTGCACGCACCCTGTCGAAGATGGCATCATGGATGCTGCCAACTTTGTAAGTTTTAAGCTGTAACTTTTTCTGAGTTATTTTATTACCAATTTAAGACTAAAGGCTGTTCTGCACAAGCTGCAGGGCTTCTTTGAGATGACATTCCTAGCCAGATCTGGCTCACTCTACACCCTTTCTGAGTTCAGCCTCCATTTGGATTAGCTCGGGAAACCACACCTTAACACACACCTAAGCTTCGGACTATATATTTTTTTTTTCTTCTTCTCTTCAGTCGGTAACATTTCTTGCTACAGATGTCTTTAGGGCCACATGACACTAATGGTAAATGGCCTGCATTTGTATAGCGCTTTTCTAGTCCCTAAGGACCCCAAAGCGCTTCACACTACATTCAGCCCTCTGCCCACCACCAGTAGGCAAACATGGGGTTAGTATCTTGCCCAAGGATATTTGGCATGCAGCCTGGGATCGAACCACCGACCTTCTGATTAGTGGCTGACCTGCTCTGCCACCTGAGCTACAGCCACTAAGGATGAATGTCATTAGCATTTTCTCAGTACTGGTAGTTGTCAGCACCTAGTTACTGATACTCACTATAATTTAGTGTGAAATGCTTAGTTACTGGTTATACTTATACGAGTTGTTAAGAACAAACTAACAAGGCCAATGTGGTTATGTATTACAAAGCTGAGGTGGTGGCAATTTTTCTGGCAAGTGGCAAGAAACTGTGTTTTTACATGTTTAAGATGATATCTAAAACAAATAAGAGTAGGGGTTTTTTTTCTTCTCTTTTAAGCAACAAGAAAATTGGTAAGTACCAACCAAGTTTCTGCACGTTGAACAGATAATGAGGTAAAGGTCTCCTCTCTGTGTGGCTCCTGTCAATTGATGAAGCTTTCTAGGTGCTAATTAGCTTTCTAAACTGCAGTTATTGGTTATTGCTCACAAGCATTTTGATGTCAACACAGCAGCATAACAGCTGTGATTGGAACACCTGAATTCAACAACTTGGGTGGATGAGTGAATACTTTTGGCAATGTGGTGTACGCGCCACCAGAATAGCTGCACCAAATATCAACAAACTGGGTGGTGGATTAAAAGCTGTGCACAAGGACAAACGTTGTCATAATGCCAGTAACTGTACCTAGGATAAAGAAATGCAGATCTATTGCTTAAATAAAAATAGTGCTCGTTATTTTGACTTGAGGTGGAAAAACACTTGAACGTTTAGTTTGAACATTGAAGGCTTTGCTGGAAACACAGGACTCTAAAGCAGTTACATGTAACACAGTCAAATGTGCTGCACAAAAAAGTCAAAATGAATTAACACCGAAGGAATAACCCCAGAAATGACTGATTTTTGAATATGTAACTATCTACTTGGGGACAAGTTTAATACCAGGGTTCTGTAGCCATCGAACTCACAGACATACAATTGGAAAACAGCTCGTAATAATCCATACTACTGTTAGCTTCATTTGAGCAAAAAGGCCTGATGCATTTAAAATCCACAAACTCATTCACCGAAAGAGCTTTGTTGGTTTTATTAGAACTTTGCTTGTTACTCTTCAGTGAACTTGTTGCTCATGTGGAGCATAAATAGAGCCGTCGATATAAAGTAACATTTTTACCACATGTTAATTGCAGGAACAGTTTCTGCAGGAGCGCATTAAAGTGAACGGCAAGGCCGGGAACCTTGGTGGCGGTGTGGTCTCCATTGAGAGGAGCAAGAGCAAGATTACAGTGTCCTCTGAGGTGCCCTTCTCCAAAAGGTATCAGGCACTCACTGTGTTGTTTGATCCTAATGTAAAGTTCTGAGTAAGATGACGAGACCACATTACTAACAGAAGCAAATGTAAAGACCAGTTAACTCAACATCTTCATATAGATCATGTGACGTTACTAAAAACTGCTATTGGTGATTTCACTGTGCTGAAGGGTTCATGCAGTTGCAGCCATTCACAAATACTAACATTAACATTTTCATTTTAAGACGTTAACAATCTGGTGGCATATCTGTGTCAAACGACAGCTGACACACATCTTTAATCCTGAATGACTAATAAATGTAAAAATAATAATAATGAAACGATGTCTAATAAAGTGTCAAATATATTATATGAAATGTAACTGTCTCTCTTGCAAAAACAAAGCTGCACAGGGTTTTTATTGAGTAGAATCATCATGTGACGTGAGCTGGGATATTACAACTGAAGACTGGAACCTGTAGTTTAATTGAAAGTTTAATTTCACAGCTAGTGAGCTTATTAGTCATTTTTTATTTAATAGAGGATTCCAGAAAAGCTGAGTCTTTTCAAAACTAAAAATGGATAAATGTATTTGCCACGTAAGCAAATAGTTTAACAATTAATGATGATGTCAGGGAATGGATGTTTAGGGAGTTCATCATCATCATGATCGATGAGAAAACGGCCCATGGTGAACAGGATTCAGTTCTTAAAGGTATAATGGCAGTTATGAGTTCAGATGTCGCCACACCACCACTCTGTTGTGTTTGTGGGGGAAAATGTGCTATTTTCATGGCATTGTTAAAGCAAGGTTTGCATAGCTTTTTGTAACATTCCATATACCAGGAAGCTATCCATTAGAGATGGACTGATCCGATATTACGTATCGGTATCGGTCCGATACTGACCTAAATTACTAGATCGGATATCGGAGAGAAATAAAAAATGTAATCCGATCCATTAAATATCAAAAATCACCTCACAAAACTTGCATAACTGCTCATAACCGTAGCACGTCGGAACAGTATGCATCACGTGATAGAGCGGCTGTGGTGTGCGGGACCTGTCCGCGGTCTGGTTGAGCATTTAGAGTTTGAACTTATACAAAATGCAGCAAGATATTAAAAAAACAGTTTTATTGATTAAAAAACACACTATTGGATTCATATTGGTATCGGCCCATATCCAAATTTATGATATCGGTATCGGACATAAAAAAAGTGGTATTGTGCCATCTCTACTATCACCCACCGTGCTGCTGTTCCCTGAAGGGGATTCAACTGATGATGGAATTCATCTCTTGTTTTTCCAGATACCTGAAGTATCTGACAAAGAAGTACCTGAAGAAGAACAATCTCCGTGACTGGCTGCGTGTTGTTGCCAACACCAAGGAGAGCTATGAGCTCCGCTACTTCCAGATTAATCAGGACGAAGAGGAGGAAGAAGATGATGATTAAAATGGCAATTAATCTGATTTTGTGTATTTAAATAAATGTTGTTTACAATACAGAGTTTTTGTTTAAGGTTCTTTTTCATAATGTGATGACAGATCCGGAGCAACATTATTCATTCCAGTGTTACTGCACTGTAGAGCACTCACTGTAGGATCTACATAGGACCCAATGAATCATGGAAACAAGATTTTAAAAAATTGCAAATTAAGCAGCTCAGATGGGCTAAAATAAAACTGAGCGATGTGATTTTGTTCATTCTTTATTGTTGTGAAGTGGGCGGAGTCTTCATATGGTCAAATATGAGTCAATTACTGCTGGAGTTGAAAACAAACTGCTTGTAATTTAATGTAAGAGTTCTTCACAGGGTTCTTTCTGTCCTGTGACAAACCCAGTACACCCTCGGACTTATTAGCTTGTAGATCCAGCTTTAGGAGGACATGTTTTCGGTTTGTCTTGCGTTGTTGTAGAGCAATTTTGGCCCCACTACAACAATCTGTTGTGGATTTGCTGGTGTGTTTGGGGTCACTCTCCTGTTTCTCAAACCAGTTTTGCTCCTTTCGTAGTCTTGATGGTGGTGATTTGGTGGCTGAGGAAAGGCACAGACCAGTTTCATGTCATTCCACGTGATGCCACTCAGCCAATCAAATGTGTGTATTCTGGGCAGCAAACACTACGACTGTACAGTACAGACAAGATTTAGAGGCAAATGATGCAGAAAAAGATGGTAGAAAGCAAAAGAGAATGATACATGTAGAAAAAAAAAATGAGAGCGATACAGTAATGAAGTACCAATATTTCAGGTTTCTGTATTATTATTATTTTTCTGACAACGTTTTGCTTTTAATCCCTACAGTTTTAAACAAGTATCTGAACTTTCTACTCCTTTCAAAACAGGCTGTTTGCTTAAGTTATGGTCAAACGTCTTAAAATACCCCAATTTGTCCTGTTATCTATTGTAATTCAAGTTGTTTAAGTACAATGAAAGCTTGAAATGTTAAAGTGGTGAGCTGGCAGAGGTTTAAAAAAGTAAGGTTACTCAAAACTGAAAAATCATGTACATTTCACAATGATACATGGGTTCACAATTTAAAGCTGTTCTGCAGCAATGGAGGTTGATCAAGCCTTGAAAGCTGGTGTAATTCCTACAGCTGTTCCAGCTGTTGTGGATTACTTTGTCTGCATAAAAGTTGAACAGTGTTGTACTACAGAAAGTAGTGTGTTGGTACAAAAATGGTGAGAAAAAGGCTATTAACAATGGAAGAGAGAAGGACCATTATAATACTAGCCAGCTGAGTCTAATAATATGGGGTGATAACAGGAGGAGGAAAAACTGCAGAGGCGTGTAAGACTGGCCCCCACTATAGTCACGTTTTGGGTAGGTACAATAAGTTTGTCCAGGTTTCTAGAAATTAGAGCTGCTCCATCCAAACTGGGATGGATTCTGTGTCTCTTAGAAAGACCATGTTTTCCCCAGAAAATTTCCAAATGATCTATGAAGCCCACATTTTTGGACACCACTCAGTCAGCCACCATTTTAAGGCAAACATGGACCCTAAAGATCTTTAAAATGTTTTTTCTAATCAGATTCTTACTCTGGATGGCATTACCTTGGCCTCCAGTAACACTGTGAGGAACATTGGAGTCATTTTTGACCAGGACATGTCCTTCAATGCACATATTAAACAAATATGTAAGACTGCGTTCTTCCATTTGTGCAACATCTCTAAAGTTAGAAATATCCTGTCTCAGAGTGACGCTGAAAAACTAGTTCATGCATTTATTACTTCCAGGCTGGACTACTGTAATTCATTATTATCAGGATGTCCTAAAAACTGCCTGAAAAACCTTCAGTTAATCCAAAATGCTGCAGCATATTTCACCTGCACTGACTTCTCTTCATTAGCTCCCTGTTGAATCCAGAATCAAATTTCTCATCTCATACAAGGTCTTGAAAAATCAGGCTCATCATAAAGACGTTGTAGGCTGTTAATTTACTTGTTCCTAGAGTATTTAAAAGTAGAATGGGAGGCACAGCCTTCAGTTTTCAGGCCCCTCTTCTGTGGAACCAGCTCCCAGTTTGGATTTGGAAAACAAGATTCCCGGTCTACCTTTTGGATTAGGCTTAAAACTATGCAAGTGCTCAATAAAGCATATAGTTAGGGCTGGATCAGGTGACCCTGAATCCTCCCTTAGTTACACTGCTGGGGGGCTTCCTTTGATGTGAGGCCCTCCCCCCCTCTCTGTTTCTACACTACTCTGCATTAAATCAGTCATTATTTCTCTCTGGGTTTTTCTTCCATTACAGTGTTGTCCGGTCTTCCTGGTCATGAACGCCCCTCTGAGCCAGGTTCTGCTGTAGACTTCATGTTAAAAGGGAGTTTTCTTTCCCACTGTCACCAAAGTGCTTGCTCATAGAGGACATCAGATTGTTTGGATTTTCTCTGTATTTTCGGATGGTCTTAACCTTACAATGAAGCACCATGAGGCAACTGTTGTTTGGTGCTGTACAAATAAATCTGAACAACCTCCCCACCTCTGAGGTGGATGGATGGATGAATCGTTTTGTTCAATCTGACCTGAGTAGAGGTTTGACTGCACAGACAAATTCATTTACAGGAATCTTTATTCAACCATTTCAATGAAATAAAAAAAAGCAAGAAACAAACCAAACAAAAACATAACCCAGAGAAATTTCACCATTAAAAAGAACGCACTGCACCTTATCACGTTGAACGAGTTTAGACAGTGCATTGGTGGTTTTGAAGGTTCAGACCTGTTTGTGAAATTGCTTAGAGCGCTGTAAAAGTTAAACTTAATGAAATAAACAAGAGAAAAAAAAGAGCTAAGAGACTCTGTGGTCTTGGAAGGACTGAGGCGCGCATCATTGATGCAAACATTGAAGAAACAAGGAATGTAACATCAACATGAAGTGCACAGAACATGGCTGCTGTGTCTCAGGTAATATTCTTCCATACACTTACTATTTAATGCATAAGTGTGCTCACAATGACAAGTGCGACTGCATAGAGTAAACAGAGTACCTGAATGGTATACTCAACAGCTGGACCAGGATGCATACGAGCCATCCGTGTTGTTGCACCAGATCATCTTTTCTTAGTTTCCTGTATATCCATAACAACAATAAGCTTGGCATTTTTCAGACTTTTGGCAGTTGTTAATAAAGCTGTGGTGTTGTCAAACTGCACGTGGATACTCCAAGTATAATTTGCAAAGGAAAAAAAGCTTTTTAAATCTCATTCTGGGGCAGTCTCCAAAAGTGTTTTAATCAGATTTGACTCGCGATTCTATGCATGCAGTTTGGTCCTGGTGAACACTAAAGTCAAACCTTCAATTCAATCAAAAGAAGCTTCAGAATAGCTGCCCAGAGGCATTACCAAGGTGGCTGCCAAACATCAAGACAACTTCAGTCAGTGGAGAGTATACAACCAACTGTGTTTAATCTGGGTAAACACTATCCTGTCGACCTTAATGCAGTCTGCAACAAAGTACTTAAGTGCACTATATGGAAGTGTATTACTGCAAGTATTCAAAATGAGACACAGTGTATGTTCCAAATCCTGATTATAATCTGCAGCAGTCGCAAACACTCGGTCACACTGCCACAGACAAGATGGATCAGCTGATCCTCGGAACCAAATAAACAAGAATTCCATAACCTGAACATACATGTAGAAAAAGGCACAGGTATGGAGTGTTGGTCTTTAAAATGCCCCCAGTAGGAAAAGACCGAGGGCTCCTGAAGTAGCACCTGTAAATGTCACAACTATCAATACTGAAACAAACAAACAGAATTAAGAGACCCGACATGAATGAGAAAAGAAACTGGAATGGGTTTTTTGGGAAGCACAACTTTGCTGGACGAGATGTGCTTAGAACAAACCGTTGCAGGCTCATTGGGAAGTAAAGATATCTTGACCATTCATTGTGAGAGCTGGACCATCCAGAGCATCTGTCAGTCTCCAGTCCCATCTTCTCTGATTTGAGTGTCCAAATTGTTGTGGAGTCTGTTGGGAGTCGAGATGTGTGGATAACCTTCAGACTCGTGAACACCTCTCCCCTCAACTCAACCATCCCACTAGCACGATGCTGTGACTAGTAGCGACTGAACAGGTCAGGTATTCCTGCTGATCACATGGTTGTTCCTCTGCTCTGTGAAATGGGTTGAGGTGTCACTGCTGGTGGGCCCTTCAGATTGTTCGGGGGTTGTACTCAGGCAGCTTTTTAAGTTTCTCCTGTTCCTGCTCAGTATCCTGTCTAGCAATGACCAGAGAGTGAGAGTAGCCCATCACCACCTGGAGAAACAACACGCACGTTATTTGAAAGAGAAGGACATTTCCCTGCTTTGTGGTAAATAGACAGGTTCTTATATTTCAAATCTACCCGAGTCCTCAAAGCGCTTTGTACAACCTGCCTCGTTCACCAAGTCTCACAGGCACTTTTGTCCTATGCTTTTTCAATTTAAGTGAGCTGACTTTTTTTTTTTTAATATACCACCACATCACAACAGATGCCTCAAGGAACTGTACATTGTAAGGCAAAGAGCCTACAGCAACTATTAGTTGCTATTGTTATTATTAATTGCTACAATGTGTAGCAATTAGTCTACAGGTTTAAGGACATCACTACTGAAGTGGAGTACAAGCAAACTAGAGCTGATATAATGCTTATTCAAAGTTTTACTTTTATTCAATCCAAGCTCACACACATTATACAGTTTATCTACCCGTAAGCACTTATATAACACACACACACACACACACACACACACACCAGGGTTCAGTATCTTGCCCAAGAATACTCGAGTTTTTGGGAGTCTGGGATCGACTCTGCGACCGTCTGATTGGTAGCTGACCAATCACACCACGTTCTACCACCTGAGCCACAACCGCCCCAGTACAAATCCAAGACTGTCTGAAACTATGCATCAGATTTGGATCGGATCATTCACACATTCTAATTATGTGTGAAACTTTGGCACTGCTTAATTTGATCAACGATTGATCAGCGATTGTAACAGTACCGGTATGCATCTTAATGACTCTACTTCAAATAGTTACCACCTTGTCCATTTACCTGCTCAATGTAGATGCCATCCAAGGTCTTTACCTCCTGGGCGGTGGTGGAGGATTTGGGTTTGGTGTCTCCGTATCCCTGCAAGATCAATGACAGATGTGATCAATGTTCATCTCCTATCTTACAACAAAACAGCCAATATCACAATATTTCACTTGCATAAACATTGTTCGAATTTGGAAGCAAGTCACTGGTCAAATTCATCTTCATGTGAATGTCAAAGAGATTTTGACAAGACTGTAGCAACACTAAAGCACACTACAAAGTTTCAATGTAACAAGACTGTGGAGTCTTATGATCGTTTTCCAATTCATCCTCCAACTTTAATTTTCCTGTGTCCCACTTATTTAAGTTATATTAAAATAATTTAAGTACTAAGTTGTTTTGCATCCTTTTCCCCTGTTTTCCCACGGTGCCTACTGAACAGCCATTGGATGGTCTTCTGGTTTTTCGACTTCACAAACTATACAACACACTGATGGCCCTGGATACTCATACTGCAGTCAAAAACAAAAATGCGCAAGGTTGGAATCAGGCGGTGGGATAAAATTGTTCTTAGTATACAATGAAGTGCAAGCTGCGCCAAGTTGCAACGCTTACAGTTTAACAAGTCCATTTCAGTCTGGACCGTCAAAACTGATTCCAAAATAACTGACCAATGTGAAAGATGCAATGCCTCTTCTTGCAACCTGAGCCACATGTTTCCACTCCTGGTGTAAAATGAACAAATGTTGGACTGACTACTTCATGATCATGTCTAAGGTTTTAGGGACACGGGTAAATGTGGAGCTTTTCATTGCTATTTTTGGGGGTTCCACTTGTTCCCCTGTAGATTACAAGTCGTTCTCTCTTAGGAAGATATCCGCCTTCTCTGGAGTTCACCTTTAACTTCCCCAAGTTTTTGTGGCTCAAAGACGAGATTTCTTTAACTGGAAAAGATCAATTTCACATTTAAAAGGTAGCTCTTAATTTCTTTCAAATTTCTTTTATTGGTTAAATTTTTCCAACTATGTCTGTAGTTTGTGTATACCCTGTAAGTTGATTCTGTTCATCTTGATGTTCATCATAAATCCCCCCTCCCAACTGGAAAACTTGCTACCTGGCGCACTGCTCTGAGCATGCGTGTTTAAATACTGTCAGCGCGAGTTTCAGACGAGCAATGAATGAGACTCGCTCATCGCTTGGATTTTAAGGAGGATGTCAAACAAAATGTGGTAATTTCCAAAACATGCTGTAAAACTATTGCTGCAAACGGAGCAATGGCATGAATTTATTCCACCAGCTGAATCATCCACTGCAGAATTAAGACTGTTTTACACTCTGCACGCCAACGTCTCCCCACACCCAGCGGAAACGTTAAACCAGCTGTGACACCTGTGACTGTTCTCGGTCAGTAGTTTTTACACTCAGTATCTAGACTTTTGTTTCTGTAATTTGAGGGCATCACATTTTTTATTTGACAGATTTTATGTTATTAGCACAAAAGAGCACCTGTGTAATTTCAATCGTTTTATTTTGTCTCACAAAATATTGATATTTTCACTAACTAAATTTTAATTTTATTGTAACTAAATGTTACTATTTTAACCAAACAGAACTATTGTTCCGTATGTTTTTGTTCAGGTTTAAAAACAAAAATAACGACAGATTACGTAGACGATGGCCTACAAAGCTGTTAACACTGGACATGTGATGTCTCATAATGACTCTTACCAGCTCTCCAAATGTGGGTGAGGGTCCCCAGCTGATTGTACTCTCATCTGCAGCAATGATGATGCTGCTCTTCCTGATCGATACAAACATGCAAACAGAGTCAGAGCTACGGATGTAGATAAGAAAACAACAAACAGTCCCAAAAGTGTATGTAAAACACTATTAAAAGTGCTTTACTTACATTAATTGTATTGTAAAGTACTATACATACATATTACACATAGGGTGCTGAATAATGACCCATCTTATCTTAAAGACCTCATAGTACCATATCACCCCAAAAGAGCATTTGGCTTTCAGACTGCAGGCTTATTTGTGTTTCCTTCAGCTTCCTGGTGCCTCTTCTGTGGAACCAGTTCGCTTTTATGGCTGAAGGGTAATAAAAACCAAAAGAAAAAAACGAAACAAGTGACGACAGCACTCACCCACATGCCAGGCTGCGGATCTTCCAGCCACAAAGATCCTGCACAGCTTTGGGGTACATGGTTGACTCTCTAGAAGTATTGGTCACCCCCCAGAAAAACAGCCCACCTGTAAAATACAACATGTACAGATTTATACGTGTGCTCCTCTCACACCTCTGTTTAGAGATCTTGTTGCAATGTGACATACCCATCTCGCTGACAGCAAACGAACATTGGTAGCCTGCATAGATCTGACTGGCACCACGGCCAGGAAAGTCAAACAGCTTGACCAGCCGGGGAACCATCTCATCCTTCTGCTCGGTGTGACCGAGGCGCCCATAGCCGCCAAAGCCCCAGGTGAACACGCGCTTCTGAGAGTCCAGCACCAGCTGAAAACACAAACAGCAGCAGTTTGTAAACCTTTTTGCAAAATTAAAAAAAAATCAATCAATCAATCACTGGCCATCTAATTTGATTTGCTCCTGATAAGACTTCTGGGAATCCTCTCACCGTGTGATTAGCCCCGCAGGCCACGTCTCTCACAACCACGTTAGGCACAGGCATGATCTGGCCATCCTTGGACTTCTCAATGAAGATCGCGACACGACGAGGGATGAGCTCACAGTCGAACTCTATGCGCTGGGCACGAGCTATGAACTTTCCATCACTGTTGTGACCTGCAGTGACAGAGATGCAGAACAATAAAAAACTAATGGAGTTTATCGTTCCCAACACATCAGTGCTTTCCAGTGCACAAACTACACTACTGTGTCTACATGATACATATCCCGTGGTATGAATTTCAGAATTCTATGCCACCTCATTCTCAAGTTATCACATTCACAAACTTGGATGTCCATGCTGTCAGCCCAAGTCTAACCTGGGAAATTCACCATGATGAAAATCATTTGCGTGCATTTAACTACAGTTTTCTAGAATAAATCAGCAAGAAAGGTTTTGTGAAACACGTCAGTGATGGTGAACTGTAATGGGCTCGATATAAAATGTCATTTCATCTTGATAAGTGTGTAGTTTGTTAACATATGAAAACACTTTATTTACCAACCCAAACAGATGCACCTATGGTATCAATTTCAAAATCTCGAGTTAACACATACACAACATTTTTGGAAAACTTGACCCTGAGGTTGAGATCGCTGAAATTAAAACTGCTCTAAGTTTTAGTAGATGCACCTATGGTAACAATTTAAAACTCCTAAATCGCTGAGGCGTGAAAACTGGTGTCATTGCAAACAATCTTCTGCAGCCTTAAGCAGTTTTAAACTGTAAACAATGTTAAAACATGAAAACACTGTGCTGAGAGCTTACCCAGCTGTCCATACTCTGGGCAGCCGAACGAGTACAGGTTTCCTTTGCAGTCCACCACCATGCTGAATTCAGCACCACAAGCCACCTTCACCAGGGGCTGCCCATTGTAGGAAATCTAGAGAGAAACACAATTCAGTTTTATTTATATAGCTCCAAATCCCAACAGTTACCTCTAAGTGCTTAATACTGTATGGTGGCACCCTAAAATAATGGAGCGAAAACCACAACAATCAGACAACCCCAGCAGCCTAACCCCATCACAGCAAAACTAAGGGAGGTTTCAGGGTAACCCGATTCAGCCCCAACCAGCTTTATTAAAAACGATGCTTTAAGCTTATCTTAAAAGCCACGAGTATATCCGTCTCTTGACTGACTGGTTCAACAGAAGAGGGACCTGAAACCTGAAGGCTCTCTCTCCCACTCTACTTTTAAATAGCCTAGCAGGCAGTCTGAGAGGAAGTGATATGGCTCAGCACGGGTAACAATAACTTTAATTGTGTATCACATTTTAACTGAATTTGTGCTTCACAGTTTGAATAAAAGACACATTAAAAGTATACATGTTCAGACATACAGACCAACCACATGGGGTAAAACATTTATTCCAACATACACACTTAGATGTAAACTACAGCCCAAAATAAAGAGGAAAAGATTAAGGGAACGCTAACCTATAAATGTGTTTTCAGCAGTCGTTTAAAATAAATCTCACGCTTAACTTGACAGGGTGTTTGGGCACCACAGCCTCACCAACATAATGTTAGGAGACCCTGGTTAGAGGATTGGACAGGTCAGCCGCAATGGTAAGCGCTCTGAAGTTTACCAATGCGGCTGACTAATCAAAGGTCCTGGGACCCTGTTTCTCAGCTCATTCCAGGTGCTGCATGTTTGTTTTTTTATTACAGGTACAGCAGTTTGCCATACATTATACAGAGCTCGAGACTAACTTTTTTTTCTTAGGTGCATCAGCACAGAAGTTGGGTGCACCCAAATTTTTTTGACCGCATCGCATTCTTTACTTTGAAAGGGCCTGCTTCACCGCTCCACTTAAGATCAAAGTGGTATGTGGCCCGTGATGTAAAATGAATTTGATACACATCGATCATAATTTAAGACCAATGCATTAATTAATCAAAGGAGTAATTAATCATATGATAATTGGGGTTTTCTCTGTATTATTGTAGAGTGTTTACCTTACAATATACGTGCCTTCAGGCAACAATTTGCTACATTTATACAACACTGTTTCTGATGCTGGATTTAAGAAATAAGTTCGCTTTTAAAACATGTAAATGTTTTGTTCTTATGTATCACTTTTCTACTCTGCAGGAGCGCTCAAAGTTCTTTATACGATGCCTCATTCACACCTCTTCACACAAGCACTGTTTCAATGCAGAAGTGCTTTCTATCTAACATTCACACACATTCATGCTCTGATGGATGCAACAGAAAGCCACTCCTGTTTGAGGATTCTGACAAGAGGCGGCAGCGGTGTTGATTCATTTAAATTAACCACCTCACTGCTGTAACCAGGTTTCTAGCAGGCAGAGTAAATCAATAACTTGATTAAATAATTAATCATTTACTCACAAAGACTTAGAAGAGCGAGACCACTATAGAGTAAGTTGTGCACAAGAAAACTATAATCCAGGCAAATAATTTCATTTCACAGGATCAATTAAATTCCTTGCATGTAAATTCAATAACCTGCACGTGAACTTAGCAGCCACATCCACAAAGAAGCCACTGTCTACGTGAGTATGTCTCCTTGGTGCACTGTTGCAGTTTCACAGTCTGTGGGTAGCTCTCTGCGCTCTAAATCCTGTATGCACAAATCAACTGATTTCTGAATGTTGGAGGCAGAGCACAAAGGAAGGTGGTGTCCTGCTGTGGTCACTTTGATGGACTGTTCAGGTTACGGCTTTAAACTGAGTTACATCGCGGCAGCGCCGTTTTAAACCCTTTTTGTTTACAATTTGGAAAATAAAGTTAGCAGAATTAACGATCCACAGTCATTGTTTGCTGTGTAGCAGAGGAGTTGCTGACAACCAAAGGATTCTAAGGTAAACTATGAAGCCACTGCACTGCTGTCCCATTAATTAACAATTTTGTTTTTGTTTGATAATTTTATATAATTGTTTTGAGTTTGTTTTTGTTATTTTGAAACCATAAAAGCTATGCAATAGCAGATTAACTGTATTCATTTCCTGTGACTGACGAGACTTGGACAGCAGTGACACCTACACCACCACACTTTATCATCTGATAAAAGGAAGGAAAAGTACGAGTTACACCCTGGCTTACCAGTGCTGGGGTGAGGACTGCATCAGTCTGGTTGCCCTGACCAAGCTGGCCCAGCTTGTTCTCTCCAAATGAATACACAGCGCCATCCTCTGAGGAGACAGAGTACCATCAGCAAACATGTTAAAAGCACAGAGCCATTACCGACTGGATTTCAGTTTGGAAACCTCCTTCGATGACCTGTGCAATCAAACCAATAATGCGTAATCCAATCCCAGAATACACTGGTGTTTCATTTCAACAAGCGGCTGTATTACACGATCTTGTGGCTGTTCTGCACAACCACTGAAAACAGCTGCTGTTGTGCAAGGAAAACCCACACAGTCCCCAGTTAAGCCTACCTGTGAGTGCCAGGGTGTGATTGCGTCCACAGGCTACAGAAACAATAACATGCTCTGCCAGGGCCTCGATTAACTTGGGAGCTTCCAGGCGCTTGGTGTCTCCATGACCCAGCTGACCTTTGTCATTACGACCTAAGGAAGCAGGAAGACAAGCTCAGTGTCTGATAACACAACCAACACAGACAACCACTGTGCATGTTACTTACCCCAGCTCCACAGCTTGCCCTCTGTGGTTATGAAGAGACTGTGAGCAGCACAGGGGCCGGACACCACGCAGCTAACCTGGACGTCATTTAGGCAGCCATAACGATGAGGGCCCCAGAGATTTTGGCCCAGGTTGCGGAAAGCAGCTAAGAAACACACACAGAACCCGTGTCAAGACCCCCCACACACACAAATGCACAACACTGGCACAACCAGTGTTGCCAACTCCTCAGTAAGGAAAATCGCTATTGGTTGTCCTAAAAGTCGCTAGAAGTCGCTAAATGACGTCATCGCCTAATTTGCATAATTGGTCATGCTAATCTAATTGTAACCTATGTTGTTGGAGAGAGAAATAACATCGTGGAAGAGACATAAAGTGAGTAAAAAACGTCCTAAATGCATTTAGAGTTTATTTAGAACTACAAATTAAATTTCTTTTAGCAATTATTGTTTTTTTTAATGTCACAATTCCAACCCTGCTCCTTTACCCGGGCTTGGACCGGCAAAAGTGACCCGAAATAGGCACTCTGGTGGAGTTACTTTGTGTGTGTGTGTGTGTGTGTGTGTGTGTGTGTGTGTGTGTGTTTATAAGTAGTTTTAAACCTTGTGATCCACAAAACAGCATAAGAGTAAAAGAAGAACTGACTGCGTTACAGCACCCGCTGCTTGTTGAGAGTAAAAGCGATACGCGCTTTCACATCTTTTTTTAGTGACTTTTTTTTAGAAAAAAAAGTCGCTAAGGGGTCTGAAAACTCGCTAAATATAGCGACAAAGTCGCTAAGTTGGCAACACTGGGCACAACGCTCCCTCTGTACCTTATTCTGTTCATAAACACTGCATTCTTTAAGAATGCTGACGTTTCTATAAACGGAGCACAAAAAAGAACGTTTGTGTTTGATCATTTCTTGTAACAATACTTCTTTGTAATAACTAAGCTGCACGGTTGGCTTTGGAGAACTTTAATAGTTTAACTGCACAAAAAAATTGTCAAAAAAACAGCGTTGACTGTATTTATGTGCCAAGTCAAAAATATACTTTCTAAAGAGAAAATATTTTTGTTAAATGCAAAAATATATAAATAATGTCAAGTGCAGTCAAAGCTTAACATTTTTATTGGTCTGTGGAAAAAATTTTATATTTTTAAATAAATGCAATTTCATTAACACAATATTTTATATTATTTCAATTTTATTTTATTCAAAAAATATTTCAAGTGGATGTGGTCTGACACTGCCCACGGCCCCCTTTAGACTCACCCCTGCTTGGCCTTCAGTGAGCTGTGTAATATAAACATGCTAAGTTAACAGTGCATCTGCTGACTTTAACGGAGGAGTTTTCACTGTGTAAAACAAACAGCGGTGGAGACAAAGTTTACTTTTCTTCAGGTCAGCGTTTGTTGATCAGGTGGTTTGATGAGGACTTTGCTAGCTTTTCCCAGTAAAAGGTTTTAATGGCGATTACAGGAACAGTGCCGCCGGTCAGCCCGACCTCCCGATGTTATCAGCTCCACCTCTCTGCTCTTCTCCGGTGTGTAAACAGACTCTAGAGTGATGAAAAACTAATAAAATGCACCTGGAAAGTGTGGCGCATTATGGCGTGCATTTTTAAGGATGCACTATTCAAAAATCCGTGACAACCACCTCAAAAAACCAACTTATCATACATCTAGTTTCCTTTGAAAACTGCAAGTGGCCAGAGTCAGGAAAGACTGAGAAATCCACTGCTGCAGCTGAGCTGTGGTGTCTTTCAGGGAGAGCAACAGCTTCCCACTCCTGCTGATACACCAGGACAGCAGTGAGAGGAGCCAGCCAGCTGAGAGATGGAGAGCAGAATAGACACGCTGTTGTGCCTTTATCAAAGACTGATAGTTTAAAAATAACTAGCTACCCGTTTTCAGGTAATATTTAAATAATTCTGTCATTAAAATGGGATGTTTTCAGTCGTGCTCAGGTCCTACAAGCAAAAAGTAAACAGGTACTTAAACCTTCGACAACACTTGAAACATCCAGTTACATGAAACATGGTGTATTCTGGATTATACTACTGTATATTATGTATTTGTTGCATGTTATTGTTGCAGATGTCAAATGCTTTATATATTTTACAGTAAGTTCACAATGATGATATTCATTTGTATCATCTCTGCGCTGTTAGAGCCGTTTAAGACTCTGATATCTTTTCCATCTGGCTTGAAACAGTGCGCATATACAAGCACTCCCAGTGTCACGCGAGCTTTTATTTCCTAAACAAAACTTACACTTTAATTTTTTTTTTTCCATTTATACTTCCTTTGCAAAAAAATATGTTTGTAAATTCTGGATTTGACATAACCAAATAGATTGGAATATAAATACTCACTTCATGTAGTTAACACCATCATCAGCTGGTTAAATAAACAAGCCCATTCACTCATTTGGGGTCCAGATGTCAGCATGAATTAACCTATTTCAGACTCTTTGGCTGCAATGATTTTTTTAACCCCAGGATCACACAGACTGAGATGTGTACGGCCAGTTCATAGTGAACAGGCTGCATCATCAACTGACTTCTCTACTGCAGATGTAAACTAATCAACCACTTATTGATTTTGTCTGGGTCTGTATGCCCCTGCATCAGTTCTGCACTTTAATGAGAACAGCAGTCAGGTAAAGACAAGAGCATCCACACAGCAAACAAAAGCACTCACATGCACAGAGTGCTTTTTCTTGGAGCCAATTTCTTTTCATGTTGTTTGGGAAACTGTTGCAGTCATTTATTGAAAATTTTGCAAATAAATGAAAATACAGGAAGCACAAAGTCTGTGCAGTTCTAATGAGCTTGAAATGAATATTTGATACGTCTTTGTTCTTTGCTCTCCTCTATGAAGATAACACCACACACTGCTGCATCTCTCTCGACCTCCTCCATAGATACCAGATATTGTAAATTTGCATTTGTCACTCCTTAAGACCTGCTGTCACTGAATTTTGAGGAAGCTTGTGAGAGCTTTCCTTAGTAAATCAAATTTTTGCCGTTTCTGTCTTGAACAAAGGTGACGACAGGATTCAGGAAAAATTGACTCTAGAGGGTAAAGAATGGCTTCTTGACAGCCACACGTCTACTTCTGATGAGGCTTGGCATACAGTAGACGGATCAACTGACAGGCCAGATGCATCTTTTAGATCCTGTGTTGAGTCTTTGCTTGATTATGTTCCTATTTCTTATGGACATTAGTTCTTGAAGATCTCTGAAAGCTTGGAGGATTATTGTTTACAATATTAAGCAAAGTATAAAATAGAAATAAGATGGCTCAAGATTTTTGAGGAATCATTTTCAATGAGTAATTAGTACTTTTAACTGGTTGTAATGAAAGATACAATCAATGTGACTCAAACTGCTCCAATGTTACAGGCTTAAAGCTTTCAACATGTCCTGATGTTGTCTCCACACTCTCAGATGTCCAACTAGGGGCTAAATTTGACGAGTACCTGGAATCTAGTTAAGTGCTAGTGGTTCAGCTTCCAGTGCAACAAGTCTGCAGCAGTATATCACAGCTGATAACATTTGTCTAGATGATGTTCAATGATTTCTCTGCCCAGGATATGCCCCTAGTGCCCCTGAAGACAACAACACAGGGACTTGATATCTACAATATGGTGAAGAGATTCTTCATGGAGGAAAAAAAAAAAGAAGATAGCAGTGAAAAAGCTGTTGACGTAACTACAAATGGAACAGGCGTCATTGTGCAATGTAAAAATTACACAGATTTCCCAACATTTCTACATTACCCCCGCACCATTCAGCAGCAGGTCATTGATACATGCAATATGACAACTCCCATCATAGAGATCATAATTAGCATCTGGAACTTTTAGCTGAATATGGTAACCTGTTACAAAACACAAAGATCCGATGGTGCAGGCGGGGGCGAGTTTGGCAGTGTTTTTGTCACTTTTGAATTCAATGAGTTAATGCAAACCCAAGATGAAGACATCTCACTGGAAATGCATTTAAAGCTACGATGAAAATTCTCTCTGTACATTTACAGAGGAAGAAAGAAATCCCTGCACTTTCCCTCTGTGCAGTCAGTGCTGAATAACAATGCTTCTGCATCTGGGGCTTTGGATGAAGCTGCAGACAAGTACGCTCAAGTCTTAAACAGACTCGGGCAAGAGTTTGAGAACAGGTTTAGTGACTTTGATCGACTTGAGCCATGTGTGTGTTAGTCATCTGAAATCATTTCATGTAAGTGTACACGACATGCACTGCTGAACAGCTAAGTTCAACTTGGATGCTGAACAAGATCCAAGATCCTAACAAAATGACCTCCACACATCTACAAGACTCACTCAGAAGTGCAGTGTTGTTTATATTGTAATTATAGCCCAGATTACAGTTCACTGGTGTACAGCATATCTGTAAGTGGGAAACCAGGCTTCCCACTAACAGATATATACAAAGACGTTTTCAGTAAAAGACGCTGTAGTTCTGTTAAACTCAAATATTGTACAAAAATGTGATCAGTTCAAATAAAAAAAATGTTACATGATTTGAAGTTGTGACAGTTAATGGTTTCTTAAAGAAAATTATTTTAGACAAAATGCTACAAATGTGTTCATTCATACAAAACTGTCAAAATATTTACAAAAATATCACAAGTGGAAACAGACTTTAAAATGTTGATACAGAAGATTCGCACAAATAAACAATGTTGTGTATTTAAATCTGCGTTCCCCAAATAATTGCAAATATTAATTCTGGGGAATCCTCGACACTACTGTGATCAGGTCACCCGCTCTCAGATAGAAATATTAGCACTAAAGGGGAACAGCTAAACTTTGTTATTCAAGATATCATACAAGTAGCACCTCGTACTACTCTGTATGCTTCAAGTAACTCTCAGTTTAACAAAAGGTCGGTGACCCTTGACCTAAAGCGCAGTATAGGTTGACCTCACAACTACCAGCACCATGGAAGCTCATGAAAGGTGTGTTTGTATCAAACAACAGACAAACTGTTTGATAGAATAGAAAGGTAAAAATAACATTTTGTAGCTTTGATTATGCACTGAAGCCTTTTCTTGATAAAAATAGTTTCTCTAACAGGCTCAGGACTACAGTGTGCACTCTCTGTACAAGGACCTCAGGAAGCTTCTTAATCACGCCATCATGACCAAAATATTAAAAATGACTAGATGAGTCATACTCCCTAAGAAAACAGGACACACGTGGCCATGCCAGCATACAAAAACTAGACTATCCTGCGACACAGGTACATTATAGGATAGCCATTTGAATGGTGTTTACCTTGCTGTTTGGGAACCTCCTTTCTTCCAATCAAATCCCAGTTGGTTGCCCCAAAGATGAGCAGTTGGCCCTTTACCTTTGGGCACTCGAGTTTCTGCAAAAAGAGGACAATAACTATAAAAAACAAACAAACAATGAATAAACAAAAAATAAATCTAATCTAAATTTCCTGGGTCAAAGGGAAAAGTAGGTTTTATTTTGTATTATTATTTAGCAATAACCAAACAGGAACAGCTTTAACACAAACTTTTCATACAGCAAATATTTCTTTTTAAACAAGAAAAACAAGGAAAAAATGCTGATTAAATTTCATATTACAGGTCAGGCTGTACTATGAGAAGGGAAAAGCATAAACACACATGCTGATGAAAAACAACAAAGAAAGGCGAACGGTTTGACTGACGGTCATTATCAGGTAATAACTGAGAAATGTTTGTAACACAGAACACTTTAACTTTCAAAAACCAGTCAGTCTATGTTTGATCAAACGCACTATTTTCTCTTTCACGTCGTCTGCCACAGTGACCGGTTGGAGACCAGACTTGGTGGTGGGTTTGCCGGATTTCTTGTTGTTTTCCTGCTCAAAGTCAAACTCGTCATCACTGCTGAAATCCCTCTCTCTCTTTTTCCCGCTGGCTCGCTTCCTTTTCATCCCACCATTCCCTGAGACATCTGTCACCTTCTTGCGTGGCATCTTTCAAACTCAAGCTGTTTTCTGTGGAAAAGAAGAAACCACATAGTGTTATTCAGACCACATGGAAACTTAATTGTCAAAGAAACAAAGGCTGTGGAAAAGACCAAACGAAGGCTTGTTGAATAAAACTACTAACGTGTTAAATTACAGAAACACTTATTTGAAGTACAGCACAACACAATAAGATGTGAATGAAAATTTTCATTCAAACCCTGTGCAGGAGTTAATTACCAAAAACTTCAACTCATTAAACTCGTGGGCTGGTTATGGCGGAATGGACGTTATTAAAAATAACTAAATGCTTCAAATCGGTCTTTTGTTAACGTAAACTTTGGCGAACTTCACTGGCTACAAGTTCACACGCTTGAGTTGATGCTGCCAGCACTATATGTGTGCCGTTATATAAGTTTGCCACATTCAAGAAGCCCTAATTCATCTCTATTGTTACGTACAAGCTAATAAAATCTCTCCGGTTTTCTTAAATTACATTCTTAGTGGCTGTCTAATACTCGGCTATTCGACATTGGCGTCGGGGGAAATACACAAACAAAAACAACCACCTAGCTTGTTATGCACACACAAAAAAATCCAGCAAACTATAACAGTGCACCGGTTTAAGTTTGCGAGCTAGCTGCTAGCCTCATTAGGCTGAGCGGCTAACCTCTGTCGCTCTTTGTTCACATAATGGTTGGGTACCAAGCTAGCTGATGTGCTAACACACGGCGTACGAAGTTAAATAGTTAGCCGCTACACAAACAAGCTGCGCAAAGTTTGTATATTGTACGAAAACACCAACACTCTCGAACCCACCGTAAAATAATATCACATAAAATGGGAAAAATAGACGACTTGATGGGTTTCATTAAGCTAACGTTACCTCTCTACTGTATGCTAACACACATCCTAAATAAAGACATAAACACAAACACTCTATAAAACGATGATACAACATAAAACTTTATCCACGTTTTCTTGGCTGGAAATATTTTTTAATAAGCCCAGGTACAATCTGTGTGATTTCGGGAAATATCATTATTAATTTTAGACAACTAAAAATAAATCAGATACCGGCGATTTCCTGATTCAGCGGCTCTCTGTCCGTCTCTGGTTTGATTGATTTGAACAAAAGAAGCTGCAGTCTGCTTTTACACCACGTGGTCTGTTTTTCGTATTCATACAGGAAGCCGATACACACAGGGGTGCCGCCGGGTGATATGGGGCCCCGTGAAGAAAAACAGCACTGTGGCCCCCACCTCGTTCATATTGCAAACCATGCGAGCCCAAAAATATAACACTGTGCAGACATCAATATTCTGCTTGGATAATTACATTTTATGACTCTGTGCAAGCTTGATGAGAGATTTTTAATGTTAATGTTTGCTAATGATTGGTACCTTATACTAAAAACGAATAAAATATACCTTAACTACTGTTTAGAAGATATCTATATATATATATATATATATATATATATATATTATATATATACTATATATATTATATAATATATATATTATATACTATATATATATATATATATATATATATTTACTTAATGCACAGTTTGTGTGAAGCACCTATAATTTTGCTGTATATGTACAATGACAATAAAGGGCTATTCTCTTCTATATAAATTAAATAATCCTCTGGATATGTTTTTTTCAAACAAAGTATTGCAACATGAAATTTGTCTATGTCCAGAGACCTGGTGGAAATAAAAATAGATTTTAATCTGTTTTAGCTTCCTGAAAGCTCTCACCACCTGCAACAGTCAAAGACAGTGTGCAAAATACACCCAGAGCTGTACATCTCTAAAGGTTCTCTGCTCATGTTACAAAATAAATAATGTGTAGAAAAGTATATTTCCCAAAGGGCCTCCTGCAACTTTGGACATTACCTACTTCTTGGGTCCTACCTCTGCTCGCCACACAGCACAACCCTGACAATAGCAGCCATGGCAGTTTGTCTTCCTGCACCTGTTGGCTGTCTTACAACAGTCCCAGCATGGGAATAATCACTGCCTAGAATATAAATAAAAACACCTTAATCTGTTTTATTTTATCTTATTTTCACTGTGGTTCATTCATTCATCTAATTTGTTTTTGATTAATGTGTGTAGACATGAGTGATTGTGTTTATGAATACTGCTGTGATGGTAACTGTATTTATTTTATTAAGAAATAATATTTTTTCCATATGCTTGACTCGGGTGTTTTTTGGCAATAAGCTCTCTAGCTTTGGAGCAAAACCCTTTGACATGAAACTGAAGATAGAAGGGTGATCGAAGTGTTGCACAGCAAGCCTCGAGGGCCGGTGTCCCTGCAGGTTTTAGATCTCACCCTGGGTCAGCACACCTGAATCAAATGATTAGTTCATTACCAGGCCTCTGGAGAACTTCAAGACATGTTGAGGAGGTCATTTAGCCATTTCAATCAGCTGTGTTGGATCAAGGACACATCTAAAGCCTGCAGGAAATAATTCACACCAACACTCTTTCTGAAACAGCGAAGCTTCAGACTGCAGACATCGTTAGATGTTGTGATGGCCAAACCCGTGGCCACACTCTAAAGTCGGTAACTTTTGTAT